>NW_012148952.1:10069310-10082429 GCF_000956105.1 Propithecus coquereli
AAAAAAAAAAGAAGTCGTCCTTTATTTCTAGTACAGGTATCCGTACTGGAGGCGGCAACTGAAAAATGGCAAATAACAAGTGTTGGTGAGGATATGAGGGAACTGGAAAACCAATACATCACTGATAGAAGCATAAATGACTTAGCCACTGTGGAAAACAATTAGGCAATTCCTCCAAACCTAACCATGGAGTTCTTATATGACCAAACAATTTCACTCCTAGATCTAACTAAGAGAACGGAACAGACACGTTCACACAAAAACTCCTGTTCATAGCAACATTACTCAGTGGCTAAGGCTGAGATGAATTAGCAGTGACTGCTTAATGATTACAGGTTTTCTACTGGGAGTGATGATAATATATTTAGAATTAAATAATGGTGACATTATTTAATTCCAGCAGTGTAATTAAATTAATTCCATCAGTGGTGACGGACCGCTATAATTTTACCAAAGATCCTTGAGTTTCTTGAGTCCAGAAGTTTGAGATCAGTCTGGGTAACATAGCAAGACTCTATCTCTACAAAAATTTTTAGAAAATGAGCCAGGTGTGGTGGTGCATATCTGTAGCCCCAGCTATTTCGAGAGGCTGATGGGGGAGGATCATTTGAGCCCAGGAGTCTAAGGCTGCAGTGAACTATGATTGAGCCACTACATGTTAGCTTCGGTGACAGAGCAAGACCCCACGTCTAAAAAACTAAAATTAAAAAAAGACCACTGAATTGTACACTTTAAAATAGTTAAAATGAAAAATTTTGTCTCAATTTTTAAATGCTTACAAAAGAAATTTATAATAGAAATTTGAAATATAGATACAAATGTGAAAAACAGTGAGAATATATTTCATGGCCTGTTGTACATTCAGTGTGAGATTTGTTTGATGAAAATTCCTTTCTTTTCTTTTCAACTTTTTCTCTGGAACTTACATCATGTTAAATTGGGTTTTCCCAATATCCACTTGCAGAATATAGTACAGTATTATAGCTTTCCTATTAGACTATAAGTATTTTGAGGGTAGAAACCTTTTTTTCCAATTTAGTTTACTGTTGGCAACTAGCTTAATGGTCTACGAATAATGTACATATCAATAAATTACTAATGAATTAATTTTCTAGCTTAGGACAAGAAAGCTAATATATTATTATTGACAGTACCTTGCCCAATTCTTACCTTCAGATTCGAATATAAAAAAACATGGTTTCTATCATAGGTTCAAGTAGGATGGTGCCACTAACATATGTTAGGTACACAGAGATCACTCAATTGATGACCATGATATTAAGATTTAAGTTAACGTAATCTTCAGGTACCCATGAAAATTTGCCTTGTGTAGTATGACCACTTATTATCATCTATGTTTTCAGTACTGAGTGCTTTGTGTCTGTCTCCTCAGAGTCCTAGAATAATGTAAAATAAAATAGAGAAGAGATCTTTTTCCAATAAGTGGGAATTTCAAACCGTTATAGGGTTGACATTGACAGACTATGCATGTGGCTCTTCCTTCCTAACAGCAATTTTTTTAAACATGTGTCTGCTAACTAAGCTCTGTCATTATTTACACACATAGGCTTCATTGCAAAATTCACCAAGGGACAGAGTGGACTGTCTCTTTAATAATGTTATTAGAAAATAAAAGTGTTCTGTTGGGTTCCTTTTTGTAGTTTCTCATAGCAATCTAAGTTAAATTAAGTTTCAACTAAACAATTAAAGTTAACATTCACTTCCTTAATTTAGCTTTTGGTCTATGATATTTTCATGCCTGATCTTTACTTTAGAAATGTGTATCATACCTGCTATACACAATTTCTTTTCAAAATATAATGGGTTTGGATTTCAGCTTGTGCTATATTTCTTTGCTCACGTATTATTATTTTATTTCAACATTCCTTTTGAATTGCCCACTCTCCTTTAAGAATAATGCTGCTATTTATTTTTGTGATGATGGAAATAAACTATGCTATTGGTCTGCCTTGGCTGCCATTTCTCATTTCTCATCCAGGTTGTTTTCTTTCAACGAGTCTAGCTTTTACTAAAGAAAAAAAAAAAGATGACACAAATTAGTAATGTTTTCACTACTTCAGACCCCTGAAAACTGTGCATTCCATCATTCTCTTGAATTTCCATACAGCCTGTCCTGGTTTTAATCTATTTTTCATAAGTTACAGAGCTATTCAACTCAACACAAGAGGTAACACAAATAAAACTTATTCCAAGGATGACCAATGGAAATGGTTTTTTTGTTTGTTTGTTTGTTTTTGAAGCTTACTATAAGTGATAAATATAACAGAATTCCAAATAACTTATCAATATCATTCTTGGCAAAAGTGGCTTTTTTCTCCAGTGATGATAGAACCCAGTTTCTTTGAGAAAGTATCTGGTGGAAGAAAACAACAGGTCAAGAACCATTTGAATGGGTAAGTTTGAAGGAGTTCTTCAAACTTGAAATTCTTTTCTCTCAAGTTCACAATTTCTATCATAAATATCAAAAATAAAATGAGTATTTCATGAGCAAATTACTGAAAACTGTTCATTTTCAACCAATTGCCCAAGAGTGGTTTGAAGGTGACTCATTGCAATGACTGGCAAAAGTGGCATAGTGTGTCTGCCACCCAATTCTGGAATGGAGGGCTGACTGCATCCCCTTGCACCCAAGCTGCTATAAAGGAGAATTTGCTCATAATTTCAAATTTTAGTATTTTATAATTTTTACTGTCATAAATAGTTGCTATTCGTTGGCCTTTTCCGTCATATATAAAATCTAGGGTTTGGTTGATATGATACGAAAAATGTGTCATTTTAGGCTCACTCCTAAAAATTAATTTACCATGCAACATATATAACATATGGAAATTATAAAGAATACAATGAGTAGCCATATTTGCTACCCAGATTAATAAATAATATATTGCTGAAGGTCAAATATCTCTTTTTCTTTGCTTCCTGAACATCTCCCCAAGAAGTAAATTTGCTTCCATTATGTGACTCCTTTGAATCTCCCTATATGTTTATTGCATATGTATGGCTCCTTAAACAACAGTCAGGGGTTGGAGGGTGGGGAAGAGTAGATAGGCTACAATTTGCACGGAGAATGTATGAGTCAAGGACACTGTAATGTGGAAACCAGCATGAGCAGAAGAATAGGTCCAGGGTCACTGAAGTACTATTATGTCTAGGATCTGAGAAATCTAAGTCACTGAGGGCACACCATTTTCATAGGTCCTAAATATCTAATCAATGTCAACATAAGTTCAAGGCTACACATTTTCTCTCTTCAAATGGCCCAAAATGGACGAGAAGGAGAAGGACACTGAGACAGGAGAAGAGGGTGAATCGGTGGAGGAGAAGGAGGAACAGAAGGAGCTCATAGCCATGCCTAATTTTACAACCATAATCTTTCCCTGCTACAAAATTGTCTGAAACAACTTAAAATCAAGAATAGAAAATCTATTTTAATTTCTTTTCTTATCACTATGGCATTTACCAGTATTCATCCACAAATGAAAGCAGTTTAGAAATAGAAATCACTGCACTCACAAGGTTCATTTTCTCAACTTTAGTCTAAAAGAGAAGAACCAGTTTCCCATTCCCTCACCTCTGCCAAAACCAAACCAAAACAAAAATCTTGGATCTTCTTTCAATTTTTTCTACCAAATCTGATACCCAGTAAGATTTTACAACTGCAGCTGCTCTTTCCTGCTCAGGCCTTCCTTGACTCCCTTAGACAGGAACTAAATCAAAATATGACCAAACACCAACTTATCCCTGCAGGATATCCCCTACCCCCATCACCACGTGCCAGTTACTTGCTCTGCTGCCTGAGATGGAAATAGAGTTTTGGCTGCAAAATGCATTCTTCTTGCATTTATTATACAAGACAAAAAGCCTATTTTAGAGTTCAATGGTGGGATGGAAGCATTATTTTTAAAGACCATACATTTTACTAAAGATTTACAAGTTTCTTGCTTTCTGAAGTATACTATTTTAATTCACTATCCCAGAAATCCTATGAAAGTAGGTACGATAGATGCACTAGACCGATTGACAAGATAAGGCAACCAGCGGTTCAGTGACTTGCTGAGAAGGTATAGACTTGCTCCTTTTAGTAGGTGAAATTATCTTTCTGTGGAAGGGACAGAGTTTGTTTTTGAGTTTTGTTCTATTTTGTTTTGATTTTAGTAAATGTGCATGTGATACCAACGAACAAAACATCAAGGAAGCAAGGATGTGGTAAATTATTCACTTTATGGTTTCAAAGAGCTTCTGCTTTATGAATAGCAACCTCACAGATCAATAGATAATGGGTGTAAATCATTGTCATTAGATTGAGGAGTTGGACAGGGCCTTTGAGGTCATTCAGGATAATCATTAAGGGGCAATATTGCCCCAACGTTTCTGGGAAAAAGTGGGTTCGTCTGGGTTTGAGTTTGTGTGAGAAGCTTGACTTGGACTGGAGGCAAGCCCGCTTTCTCTTTGATTTATTCACAAACCAGTAAATAAGGAGGACAAAGATTACAAAGAATGTTGAGGGTTAAAATTTTTGCTCTGCTTATACTAGAGCATCTTGTCTTATCTGTATCTGCTCTGGGGACTTAGGAGATTTCCCATTTTGCCTAGTTAGGGGTTTCTATGGGCAGAATTGTCTATGGCTTGCCACAAGAAATCACCCAGACTCTGTGAGAAGATACCCTATAATGGGTGACAACATCATGGAGCTTTCTTTCTCAGTTCAGAAAGTACTAATTGCAGCCTTTCTTCTGCAGCGTTCACACTGAAATCAAGCTAGTTTTCAATCTTACTATGGAAAGAAACACACTCCTAAAAGATCCCCAGTTATGAGCCCCTTTCTTTCATGGAGACCAGAAAGCTATCTCTTAAATTTCCAACTCTTTGTCCTGTTTTTGCAGTCTGATACAGCAAAGAAAAAGTCAACAGTCTTTTTTGGAAGACAGCCCTTCAAATATTTGAATGAGTTACCTTTTCTCCACAACCACTCCCAGGCTTTGTCTTAATCTTTGTTTTTCTGGTCTCCAATTTCTGATACATCTCCTCCCATGAAACAAATTCCTATTATGTTTTGTGTCTTCACCAGAACATTTTCCAGTGTATCATTGCCCTTATAAAATGCAAATCTTGTAACTAACCCCAGAGCCTCAATCATTCTCCCATGATATCATATCTCTGCTAGGAATTCATTCCTATCTAATTTGCTAATTGTATACCATCAGTCATCCCACTGATTGCTCCACCTTCCAGTGGGAAAGAAGGAAGGAAGGAAAGAAGGAAGGAAGGAAGGAAAGAAGGGAGGGAGGGAAAAAGAAAAAAAGATAAAAAGAAAGAGGGAGTAAAGGAGAGAGGGAGGAAGAGAAAGAGAGAAAAAAGAGAGAGAGAGAAAGGGAAAGGAAAGGAAAGGAAAGGAAAGGAAAGGAAAGGAAAGGAAAGGAAAGGAAAGGAAAGGAAAGGAAAGGAAAGGAAAGGGAAAGGAAAAGAAAGGAAAGAAGGGAGGGAGGTAGGGAGGAAGAAGAGGGAGGAAAGGAAGGAAGGACAAAAAAAGAAAAATAAGTTTACTTTGGCAAAATATGTTTGTTATAATTCTTCCAAGTTTTAGAGTTCCCTTCACTCCCCGTGTAAGGTCTCACAAACTATCTCATGAACGTTGCAGTAGATATTTCTCGTTTGCCTATGTAATATTCACTTTCCCTTTTTCCTAGTAGCAATGCCGTAATTTTCTAAGGGATCCTCAGGCTCCCTCTCTCCCTGGGCACGTGCTTTGGTAGAGCTCTGTGTAATGCCAGCTTTAGTAGACACTTGAAATGCTGGTCTGACCAATCAGATTACTTTATTTCCCCATCCATGATGATTGGTTCAGAGATGGACCTCTGACCTATTCATAACCAATCAGAACTAATCTCAGAAATTTTGTTGACAAGATCAGGATAGATTCTATTTCAACAAGAATTGGAGGAAAGCTTGGGACTGTTAGAGGCCCCAGCAGGTATGAGGTGGTGCTGGGAACGAACGCCAAGGGAAAAAAAGGAGCCGGGAGGTGGAAACAGCTTCCTGATCCCTGGAAGTACAGGAAGCAAACAGAAGTCACTTCTACCAGCGAACTTTTCAGTTTCTGATCCTTTTTGTTTAAGCCAATTTCATCTGGGTTTCTTTTATTTGCTGTGGAAATAGGCCTGACTAATAATATTTATTTTCCCAAAGTAGACATCAAATTTTGCTAGTTTCCCAAATCAATATTTCCAATTTAAAATATGAGGATGCTGTGTGCACATCATTAGCATTCTATTAATATTTTTCCAATACTTACCTTTAAAGTCATTTACTAATAAAATAATTGTTTATCAGCTCACTATTGCACTATCCTAAGCTACATGAGGGCAAGAAGCATCATTTATATTGTTGACCCTTATGCATCTAACACAGTGCCAGGTACTTAGTTAAAACACCATAATATTAATTGACAATAGATAGATGATGATAGATAGATAGATGATAGATAGATAGATAGATAGATAGAAAGAAAAAAAATAAATGAACTTTCTGTCAACTTTCTCATGCTCTACAGTTCTTCAGAGGTTAATAGCATATGTTTTAGGAACTCATTCACAACATCTTATATCATCGCAACAGGTTTCATCTTCTGATCAGAGCTTTCCTGAAAGTTTTTTCCCTTCTCACTTCATTCTGGATTATCATATTTCTTGTCTAGGGCATGTTCGCCTTAGGCTAATAAGACATTGAGCTCAGAAAGAGGTTCCCCAAACTCTATAACCTTAGAACATTTTCCTGGTAAGATGTGGACATGGTGCTCACCTCACTTGGAAGAACAGGCATAGCAAACCCACAACCATACATTTCATTGTCTCATTGAGGCTCCATGCTCCCTGCATCATCTCATAATAAATTAAAAATTCCTCCAAGATCAAGAAAGAAAGAAAAAATAAAAAGAAATTCCTTGTAACACCTAACTCTCCTTAAACAATTAACCAGGGTCTATTTGAGTACCTTGGAGACTCTTTTAAGACTCTTAAAATTCTGTTTGTCTTCTCCCCACCCATTGCAGTTAAAAGGCTATGAATTACCACAATTAACAATATTGACAAATGCCAGAAATCATCTTTTGACCTCACAGGAAATAATAGAAGAACAAAGATAGAGATTTCTCTCCTATGTAGGCACTTATTTAAAAGAAGCATCTGACCTCTGCAGGATCTTCTGTAAAAACTCTTATATTTCATCTATTGTTATTAAAAATTCATAGACAAATGGAGATGAAAATGACTCATTTACCTTTTTTTTTTCATTCATGCCAAAATTAGCCAAATGGCTTTTGCAGCTGATTGTTTCCAGTTGTTCTTTGCAATGGAAAAGTGCTATCAATTTACGAAGGAGGGGGCATTATTGTGGCATCCATAATGAAATTGAAGCAATAATCTGTACACAAATAACATTTTCTTATCCCTCATGCAAAAGCTAAGCCATCTGCAAATGGTAAACTTACATTGAGTTCAAAATTAAGAAATTTAAAAATGCATGCTAATTAAATAAAATACATGCTTATAATTAGGAAAAATAGTAATGATGATGATTATAATAATGATGATAGATAGAACTTATATAGTTTTACAAGTGTGCCAGGCCCTCTTCTAAGTGCTCTGCATGAATTAATCCATTTAATCCTCCCAAAGACCATTTGAGGCCGGTACTATGATGGCCTCAGTAGAGATCTGGGAAAATATTCTACAGTTTAGGCAGTAAACAGAGTGTCAAGTGTCAAGGATCTGAGGTGACAATAAGCACAGCATGTCGGAGGAATCAAAAGAAGGTCAGATTTCAATAATTACATCTTTCACATAATAATATTTTATAATTTCAGTTTTCATTTACTTTCTAAACAAGAGTTACTTTAAAACATATTATTACAATTTTCAAGAAGAAAGATATTTGTTATTTGTTGGCCATTCTTTAGCTATTCTTTTTTAGTTTGCTTTTTAAATATTTTGTTTAGAGAATGTGGCCTCTGGATTTTCTATTCCTTATAATTTGGTTTGTTTTTCATTGTGAATTAATATGTGAAAATTTTAAATTATCTTACATGGGTGTTTGAAAAAAATGTATTATTGTTTTAACAGTATAGTTCCCTCAATCTTTTGCACTCTTTATATATATAGCTATCAAATCAAATTTTTAGTTGTTTGAAATTTGCTATTCCCTTTTATTTTGAGTCTACTGTCAAATAAATTTGATGTGAAGTATTGTAAAGGCTTTAACATTTGAGGATTAGTAAATTGTTCTTTTCAATTCTATCAGCTTAGTTTATATATTTTGATGCTATACTTGTTAGTTATATAAGGTTTCATGACTTTACTTTTACCAATATAAAATATTTTTAGCTTATCCCATTCCTCATTTTTTTTCTGGTATTATAATGGATTTTATAGTGCCAGTAGAATTCTTCCTTTTTGTTTTCTTCAAATTTGCCCAAAATGCTTTTGCTATCATTTTATTATCATACTTTATGTTATCATATTTTTAACTCTCTCACTTTGATACAACATATAGCTAGATTATGGATTGTTATTAATTTGGTTTCTTTTTTCCTTCTTTTTTTTCTTTCTTTCTTCTTTTTTCCCCTAATGTTAGGGCCTCTGATTTATAAGGAGATATAACTTATGTGTATTGTGCCTGCTAACATATCATATTTAGTGCTGCTCAGGTTGGGATCCCAGAAAGGAGAGTCTGAGCCAAAGGCTTATGTGCTTCTGCTCCACTAGAGAGTGTGTTCCCAGGAGTAGTGAAATCAAGTGCAGCAAAGCAAGGAAGAAGGGAGAGACAGTAGGGAATGTGCTATGGAGTTGATTATCACAAGGTAAAACTGGTGTTTGACCTTCAAAATCACTGCCCTGGAACTGTATGACTGTGTCTCAGAACAATGTGTCCAACGGAGATAGGGTGAGAATTTATCCACCCACACCTGTTTCCCCTTATTCAAAGTTTTGGCTGATACAGTGTTCATTTCCTCCCACATTTTAGTTGGGCATAGATGGGGACTGAGCATGGATCCTTGGCTTCATGCACTTATATGTGAAAAGCAAAGTGCTGGGAGGTGGACGCATGAGCGAGGTGCAAGGCACAGACAATGAGGTGAGATGCTGTGAATTTGCTCTTACAGAAGTTACTCAGAGTCCACTAAGCAATAGTCGTCACAGAGGTGGCTGTGGAGCAAGTAGGAGCAGGTAGGTCTTAGAAGGTGAGTGGATGGTACGTTAGAGGTTTTTGTAGTCTTCTTCCTGACATCTAATTGAGTTTCTTTTATTTTCTTGGACTGAATTGTCATTTCCCAATTTCTTTCTAATTTTAAGCATTATACACCACATGACTAACACTTGTCCACCTATATTTAATACGCATGTTGATATTGATATAATTTTTGAAGAATAATTTAAATTATTACCTATTTAGAAAATGACCATAACATACTTTCACCTTTCTTGTACCCTACCTGCTCTGCCTCTACCAGTCATCCTCTATATTCTCTGGGTTTAATATTAATACTATTTTTGCAATATACTGGATCATTACAGATAATTGTACCATATATTTATTTTCTAAATTCTGTAAAAAAAAATCTATTTTGAGCTCACCAGTTTCCTTTATAGCTCTATCCATTCCTCAATTCAACCCACCAACTGAGTTTTCTAATTATCTTTTTTCAGTTGGAAATTGAAAGTTCAAATCCATAAGAGTTTTTCCAACATTTTCTTCTAGAATTCTTGTAGTTTCATGCCTTAGGTGTAAGTCCGTTATCCACCATGAGTTGATTTTTGTGAGAGGTGAGAGGCGTGGATCCTGTTTCAGTCTTCTACATGTGGCTATCCAATTTTCCCAGTGGGATTTCTGGATCATATGGTAGTTATTTTTAATTTTTTGAGAAACCTTCATACCATTTTTCGTAATGGCTATACCAATTTATACTCCCACCAAGAGTGTACAAGGGTTCCTTTTTCTTCACATCCTTACCAATACTTGTTATATTTTGCCTTTTTAATAATAGTTGTTCTAATCGGTGTGAGATAATATTTCATTGTGGTTTCAATTTGAATTTCTCTGATGATTGGGGCTGTTGAACCTTTTTTTAATATTCCTGATGGTCATTTATATGTCTTCTTTTGAGAAATATCAATTGAGTTCCTTTCCCTATTTTTTAAGTTGGGTTATTTGTTTCTTGCCGTTGAGTTGTTTAAATTTCTTATATATTTGGAATATTAACCCCTTATCACACATATGGTTTGCAAACATTTTTTCCCATTCTGTAGGTTCCCTCTTCATTCTGTTTATTGTTTCCTCTGCTGTGCAAAAGGTTTTAGTTTGATGCAATTCCATTTGTCTATTTTTTGTTTGTTTGTTTTAGATGCCTTTGCTTTGGGAGTCATATCCAAAAAATATTTGCCCAGATCAATATCAAGAAGGTTTTCCCTATGTTATCTTCTTGTAGTTTCATAGTTTTAGGTCTTATGTTTAAGTCTTTAATCCATGTTGACTTGATTTTTGTATATGGTGTGAGATAAGGGTACAATTTTATTCTTCTGTATTTCAATATCAAGTTTTCCCAATGTATTTATTAAAGAGACTTCCCTTTCCCTATTACATGTTCTTGGCACCTTTGTTGAAGATCAATTGATCATAAATGTGCAGATTTATTTCAGGGCTCTCTATTCAGTGCCATTGTTCTACAAGTCTATTTTTATGCTACCATCATGTTATTTTCATTGCTATAGCTTTGTAATATATTTTAAAATCAGGCAGTGTTATGCCTTCATCTTGGTTCTTCGTCAGAATTACTTCACTGTTTGGAACTTTTGTGGTTCTAGATAAGTTTCAGGATCTTTTTAAATTTCTGTAAAATATGCCATTGGATTTGCCAACCTGAAATAATTGAAAGGATCAGAATCCACTTTTAAAGAGTTTATTCAACTGAAAAGCTGGTAATGGCCATCCAGAAAACATTGACTTCAGAGAAATGGAGTCAGTGTTCCAAAGCTAAATGTTAAGGTCCTCAGCCTGAACAAGAGCAAGACACCATCTACACAAAAAGTAGAAAAATTAGCCAGGCATGGTGGTGCATGCTGGTAGTTCCAGCTACTTGGGGAGGCTGAGGCAGGAGGATTGCTTAAGCTCAGGAATTTGAGGTTGCAGTGAGCTATAATGACACCACTGCATTCTAGCCTGGACAACAGAGTGAGACCCTATCTAAATAAATAAATAAATGTTAAGATCTTGCTTATATAGGCAGAAAACAAAGAAATTTAGTAGGAGCATAACATTTTCTACACAAGGCTGGTTTATGAGTTACAACAATTTAGTTAGTTACAGTTTGTTTTCTTTTTTGTATAGCTTGTTTTCTTTATGACTTTTTAAAATTTCCTTTCCAATTTAAAAGGGCCAATTTAACATTCTATTTTGGACAATATCATAGTCATCAAATCTTTTTGTAAGAATGGTAAGAGGGGAGTAGGTCTATAGGAAGATCAACAGTTAAGAGACAAGTGGTCTTCCCTGGTGCCCTTCAGTCATTTTACAACATTTTATAAAATAATGTACATAAGGAAAAAGGCTAATCTGTAATCACAAAAACAAAGATTACAGCTGCCTGTTTACATGACCTCAGGCCCATAATTAAATTTTATTAAGAATTCGAATATTTTAAAGTTCCAGCAGTTTAGGTTTTGAATTAGTTATTTTCACAGAATTTTGATAGGGATTCCATTGAACTTGTACTTGGTATGGGTAGTATAGACATTTTAATAATATTAATTCTTCCAATCCAAGAACATGGATATCTTTATATTTATTTGTTTTCTTCAATTTCTTTTATCAATGTTTTAAAGTTTTCAGTGTATAGATCTTTCACCCCCTGAGTTAAATATATTCCCAGAAGGGTATTTTTATAGTATTGTAAATGGGATTACTTTCTTAATTTTTTTTTTTTTGGACTGTTCATTTTCACTCTGTAGGAACACTACAGATTTTTTATGTTGATTTGGTATACTGCAACTACATTTAAGTTGTTTATCTGTTCTAACAGTTTTTTAGTGGAGTTCTCAGAATATTTCTATATATAAGATCACACCATCTGCAGAGACAATTTAACTTTTTTCATGAGGATCATAATGGGTATTCTACAGATTGTTCCCTCATTTCTTTATAGAAATCACAATTTTACTTTTTAAAAACTTCAAATATTAGGGGGTTACAAATATTTTTGGTTATATATATCAATTTTGTTATGTTTGAGTCAGGGTTATAAGTGTGCCCATCACCCAGATAGTGTTCACTGTACCCATTAGGTAGGTTTTCACCCATCCCCCTTTTCTCCTTTTCTCTGCTCGATTTCCACTGATTTTTACTTCCCTCTGTGTATGTGTGTGCTCATCAGTTAGTTCCAGTTTAATAGAAAGAACATGTGGTGTTTGTTTTTCCATTCTTTAGATACTTCACTTAGGATAATGTTCTCAAGTTCCATCCAAATTGTTGCAAAAGGCCTTAATTCATCCTTATTCATGGTGGAGTAGTATTCCATAGTATACATATACCACATTTTGCTAATCCATTCATGAATTGATGGGTATTTGGCTTGATTCTGCATGTTTGCCGTTGTGAATTGTGCTGCAATAAACATTTGACTTCAGGTGTCTTTTTGATAAAATGACTTCTTTTCTTTTGGGTAAATACCCTGTAGTGGGATTGTTGGATTAAATGGTAGGTCTATTTGTAGTTCTTTGAGGAATCTCCATACTGTTTTCCACAGAGGTTGTACTAATTTACAGTCTCACCAACAGTGCATAAGTGTTCCTTTCTCTCTGCATCCACAGCAGCATCTTCTGTTTTTGGATTTTTTAATAAAAGCCATGCTAACAGGGGTAAGCTAATATTTCATTGTGGTTTTAACTTGCATTTACTGCATAATTTAATGATGTTGAGCATTTTTTCATATGTTTACCGGTCATTTCTTTATCTTCTTTTGAAAAGCATATGGTCATGTCTTTTGCCCACTTTTTAATGGGGCTGTTTGTTTTTCCTTGCTGATTTGTTTGAGTTCTTTGTAGTTTCTGG
>NW_012148952.1:10083629-10084091 GCF_000956105.1 Propithecus coquereli
TGGCTGTGGGTTTGTCATATATGACTTTTATATCTTGAGATACATTCATTCTATGCCTAGTTTGTTGAGGATTTTTATCATGAAAGGGTGCTGAATTTTATCAAATGCTTTTTATGCATCTATTGAGATGAACATATGGTCTTCATTTTTGCTTCTGTTTATATGGTGAATCACATTTATTGATTTACATATGTTAAACCATCTTTGCATCCCTGGGATCAAGCCCACTTGGTGGATTATTTTTTTGATGTGCTGTTGAATTCGGTTTGCTAGTATTTTATTGAGGATTTGTACATCTATATTCATAAGGGATATTACTCTGTAGTATTCTTTTTTTGCTGTGTCCTTTCCTGGTTTTGATATCAAAGTGATACTGGCTTCATAGAATGAGTTGGAGAGGATTCCCTCCTTCTTGATGTTATGGAATAATTTCTACACCAACTCTTCTTTGTAAGTCTGGTA
>NW_012148952.1:10084843-10113363 GCF_000956105.1 Propithecus coquereli
TACATTTAGCTACAAATTCCCATTTTCCCTATGTATGGTGACTTTTGGGACACTCTATAGTGTCCAAATTTAAACAAAACAGATTTTAAGGTTAACCTGGAATGTTTGGTTTATATTATCACAATCTATTAGGTTAAAATGTGGGTGCTTTAAAACAAATAAACATAGCAAAACCCCTCAGGCTCATGAAAGTATAATGAGAAATACATTATGTGGTGATAAGAGCTAATACTTCATGCAAATGTGACATTACACATCTCTTTGTGTTTAGGACTATGCTTGTCAGCTATGCAAATGCTAGTCATTATTTCTTAACACACTCTGGTCCTTAAATAGCACAAAGAAGAATGTTCTATATTTTACTCCTTTAGTACTTTATCGTATTATAATTTTTAAATAAAAACAAGAAGAACTAGATCACACTTCCATCTCTGATCAATGTTCAGAACAAATATATGGCAGAGAATTATTAAACAGTACCTCAAGCACACTCTTTCCTGAGGGCAATAGATTATTTAGTACCATGTCAGATCACATAAGCTAATTCAAATGTGATAAATTACAATAAAAATGCATGCTGATGTTTTGTCCCTGAATTCTAATAATGAGTGTAAAATAGTGTTAACTGTCATTGATTAGACACATTTATTAGCATGCTAATACATCAGTTGTTGTAATATTGGCTGTCCAACAAGTAAGAGTATATGATTACAAAAAAAGATAAGACATTTTTTACAGCATATGGGTTCATTTACTCTAGAAATAATAATTATAAAGATAAATGTCGAATACTAATTTGTTAATTAAATATGGCTTTAATTTACAAAAGAAGACACTTCCTGGTTCTCTGTCTTCCTGAGTTTTAAATTAAAAACTGCATTAACTACCTTAGAATTTTCTCAAATTCATTTGTCAGTGCACTTCACCTAATAAAAATGTTTATTTGGCTTCAGGCATGAAATTTTCCAGATATTCAGAAACAAATCTGCCAAATCAATGCCAATAATCTTCTAAGTATTTTGAAAATTAATATTTATGAAGGACAAAAGGTGACTTTTCTAACTTTGCAATTAAATGTCTATTTTCTCTTCACAAATAGAAATTAATGAATCAATGTTTATGCAACTGTCTGCTCACCAATTAAACACTTATCTTAGGAATTCATAAATATTCTTGTTCTTCCAAGAGTTGGCAATAGAGAACTCTTTTTCGCTTTTTTAACAACCTTTCTTCTGTCTACTTTCTCGTTGTTCTTCATGCTTAATTATTTTTTCTCATGTGCTTTGTTCCATTCTTCTTGTTCTTTGCTTTTCCTCATGCTCCTCAGCCTCCTGTATAGTGAGTGCCTAGTGATGAACTCATATAAAGCACTCTGGCTTTATATGAGTTGGGCATGGCTGAGTCATCAGAGGAGAACAATGTTCATAAACCCCGATCAACTTAATTTAAAACATTTAGAAGCTGAGAAGTTTCCCAGGCCCTAATCTAGGCACCCCAATAAAAGTTTCCACTATGTTTTTTCACATCAACAGAGGTTTACTTGACCAAATTGCTCCATGTCATTGTCAGTGACACTGAGGCAAGATCAGAGAGTGAAGAGTTTGAAAGAACAAAAACAGCAAGGAGGAATTGCTCACTTGTGCAAATGAGAGAATTCCAGCCCTCAGTTGAGATAATGATAGTGGATCAGGAAAAGACAGGGAAGTAGAGGGAATATCAAGAAGAGAGACACTGTCGAATTTAAAGCAATAGGTTGAAAAAAAGACAGAAAGGAGTCACAGATTGGAAATGGAATAAATGCACATTTATGCCTTCTTTCCCTGCTGTTTTTTTTAAAAAGCACATATATCACCTGATGGTTATCTGAATGAGAGCCCAGCTGAAGAAGCTGACAATCAGAATAAGCCAAGCAGACAAGTAAAATCGCTATAGGGAACAGTCCTGGAAACAGGTTTTACGATTTAGCATAGATATGTCTTTTTTCTTAAAAGAAACAATCTTGGCTTATATTTTATTCATAAAAGCCATTCTTTACTCCGTTGCCTTGAGTGATTTTGGCTGTGTGTAGATGTGAGTATAGTAGCTTTAAATTCACCTGTGCCCTTGAAACAGCAGCCTATAGTACATTCAACATTGTCACACTGGTGCCATTCTGCCTTCTTTGTGAGCCTATTGTGAATCTCCTCTTCAGAAAATTGTGCCCTGGTGCTATTACTGAATTAACACTTGGCTTAAATGTGTTATTCACACACACACACACCTGCAAAACTCAGAGAAAATGTCTAAATAACTCAAGAACAGCAAAGAGGTATACTCTTTATGAAGAACATTAGAATATCTAAAATTTCCTATTTATTCTGGCAAGGGAGGAGGGTGAGGGAAATTATTAATAATGAATGGACATAATGCATATTAAATAGCAAGTGTATTTTAAAGCAGATTTCCCCCTCAATTTATTCAGATTTTTTATTTTATTTCAGAATATTACAGGGGAACAAACGTTTTGGTTACATAAATTGTTTTTGTACCATTTGAGTCAAAGTTGTAAGTGTGCCCATCACCCAGATAGTGTGCCTTGTACCCATTAGGTGTAAATTTATCCATCCCCTCCTTTTCCCTCCCATCTGCTTGATTTCCAATGAGTGTTATTTCCATATGTGCATATAAGTGTTGATTGATTAGTTCCAATTTAATGGTGAGTACATATGATGTTTGTTTTTTCCAGTCTTATGATACTTCACTTAGAAAAATTGTCTCCAGTTCCATCCAGGTTAATACAAGAGGTATTAGTTCACCGTTTTTTATGGCTGAGGAGTGCTCCATGGTATGCATATACCACATTTTACTAATTCACTCGTATTGATGGGCACTTGGGTTGTATTTTCTTTAATATAAATTGGGTTGTATTTTCTTTAAATATAATCTTTCTGATCTTCCTGACTTTGCTTCACACATTAAAGAATAATTATTGTTTGTCTAAAATTTAATGTTCATTTGTACACTGAATTTTTAAAATGGAGAATACATTTCCAAGAAAGAATTCTGGCTGTGTTTCCCAACCTTATCTTCACATTGGAACCACTTGTAGAGCTTTAAAAATCCTGAAACCTGAATTCCATCCTGAGAAATTCTAACTTGTAAGTCCTGCTGGTCAATCTCATGCCAAGGTAGAGAATCACTGTCTTGGGGCCCACCTACATTACTAAACAGAACTTGGGTCCCCAAGCCCAGCACAGCAAAGCCAAACACTGACACAGGGGTTTGCAGTGAGAGAAAGTAAGTCATTCATTGCAGGGAAACAAGCAATGGCTAACACTTAAGACCAAAACTCTCTGATAGCTTACAGCAAGTGTTTTTAAAGGTAAGTGTAAGGGGTGGGTCTCCAAAAGAAATTAAGGGCTGGGAATCTCTGGAACTTCCTCACTCGTTTTCTGGTTCCTATTTGTCTGAAGTCTATGTGACAGTAGTTGACATTTTCCATCTGATAGGGGTTCTGGTTTCTTAAAAACAACTCAAGGACATATGTGAAGATGTTATCTTTAGTTTCCATAGGGAACCAAATATCTTATGATTCTGACTGACTTGGGTGGCTATTGTTCAAACAATTATTACATTCTTGCTTAGTGAGTTATTCATTCACATCCCTAATTGCTGGTTACAGG
This sequence comes from Propithecus coquereli, assembly GCF_000956105.1. Taxonomy (NCBI): domain Eukaryota; kingdom Metazoa; phylum Chordata; class Mammalia; order Primates; family Indriidae; genus Propithecus; species Propithecus coquereli. Next base: position 10,088,506 of record NW_012148952.1, read on the forward strand.
GCTAGCTAAGTGCCTGGAATTTCCCTTGAAAAGACTCAAAATTTTTCCTTCATGTCCATGTTTGAGGGTGGGAGAGGGAGCCTGGGAGGCTCCTAAAAGGGGTTTCTGCTCCATGTCATTGGTGACTGGGAAGAAAATAATCTCTTCCAAACTCATTTAACAATAAGAGGAGATTTGGAGGGCAGTGCCTTCTGAACTTTAAATATGAAATCAACCATTTAGTTTACAATTCTGTTGCTGCATAACCCTAGTAATGAGTTAATCTAGGCCACTCATGCCTTGAGAAAATATAGCCCATACAGAAGAGCAGGGATTTTGTCATCAGAGATTTGAACCGGAGTCTTGGCTCTGGCCATTTACCCACTGAGATACTTAGGAAAATGACTGAATCTCTTGCAACATCTGTTTCCTCATCTTTAAATTAGAGGTGATTAAAAAATACATTCAACAACTCAAAGGCTGTTCGAGTTAAACGAAAGATAATCCACGTAGGATTTAGCACACAGGAAGTACTCAGTGTGCATTAATTTCTTTCTTTTTTACCACTGAACTACAGCCTTTTTATACTTTCGATGCTCCTTATAAAATAGGCAGTCAGGCGAAAATGATCAAAATCATTATCCTATTTGCCACTTTGGCAATATCTCTGTAAAGACGGAGAGAAGGTTGGCACTTTTAAGTTTTATGAGAAGGAAATGATTTTTTTTAAACACATAGAGCAAAACATTTTTGTCTTAATAAATGCTGTCTGACTTAACCTTGGAGAGCTGAGAGGTTATTCCAAAGATGCTGCTGCTGCTGAAAAAAATTTTCATAACCACAGACGTGAAATTGTTTTTCAGAATTTAAGGCACATGAAGTAGGATGAGAATATAATGCAATTGCGGCTACTAGGGTTCCTGAGAAAAACAAGCAAGTTTCCCAACTCCATAGAGTTTACCTTTCAAAAGACAGATTTTGATCAAATAATCCCATAGATAACTAGGACATATATAAAACAGCTACAGATGGGAGGGAAGCACATGTGAATGGCAGTAGACCATTTACCAGGTAGTGGAAGTTGTCCAGTGAGAGACAAGATGGTACCCTGGTACCCTGGTCTAGGGTGGGGTGATGGTGACAGGAAACAGTAGATTTATATGAGCTATGTAGGAGAGAGAGCCAAAAGGATTTGAATATAGGGGGATTTATGTATGTACTATTTTAGAGGTAAAATCAATAGGAATTGAAAGAGGAGCTTGTGTGTGATGTATCTGACTTGAGCAACCAGATGAATGACGCCATTAGCCATTAAAATTTGGAGTACTAAATAAATCTCTTATCTGGGGTAGAAGCACACATTTTGAATATGTTGAGCTTGAGATGCCTCTAGACTATGGCAAAGTGGCCAGTGAAGCCATGTGTGTGAGAGGTCATATTCAGAGAAAGCACACAGTGAGAAGAGTGCCTTTACACACGTTTTTGTGAAGGGCTTCTTGTGATAGCGTTGACTGCCAGTCATGCTGGTGATTTCCATAAAATAGCATAAACTAATCCAGTCCAGAGAACTAAACAGATCCTCTTTCTTAGAGGTTGTTTAAAAATGAAAGCAAAGCTGCACTTCAAGGAATGTTTCTTGTACATACTTGGCAGTCTGAGGATAGTTGCCAAAATTTCCAAATAGCCCTTTACTAATGATGCAGTCAGTGTGCGAAATGATCAAGTGAAAGTCTCAGATTAAAAACTTGGAAGATAGTCTTCCTCTTTCAGTTTCAAACCCAGGCCAGAATCCTGAGATTTATACACTCTACAGAAATTATTATCCTTTGAGATTTTATCAAAACAGTCTCATTTAAGACAATTTTCATATTTGTCAGCTGGAACCTATAATTTAAAATTTAATTCAAGGTTTAAAATTTCTAATAATCATAGCAGCTTTAATGCCATTTGAGGCGTACCAGTTCTGCCCATTTTACTGCAGGAAAAAGAGAGAGAAAGCAATGATAGACTGTTTTTCCTGTGTTAGGCAACTCTCTCAACTCCATAATGTAGAAAGCACCTGTGTTTTAGTGAAAATTCTATTTCTGTGTACTTTTGGTAGACTAGTTGAATCCTTACTATTCAGGTACAGTGAATCAATTAAAATTCTAACTAGTAAAATTTAGTCCACCATTTCTTCATTGTAATTGTACTGTGCAGGTTCAAGAGTGCTTTGATAATTAGGGTTCCAAACAGAATGCAGGAAGTAATTGAGGAAGGTGCTGTTGTAGTCATGCACCATACTCAGAACCAAAAGACTCCAGCTTTCAGTTGCCCCTTCCAGCACATAGAATTCTGAACTGAACTCTACGCTGGGCAGCAGAGACAGTCCTTAATTCCCCTAACTCCATGTCTTCCTTATACAGATTTGGTGTTTTTTTGCTGAAGTTTGAAATTTTATGGTGAAATACATGTCAGACATTCAGGTTAAGAATAAAATATTATAAAAAGTATTATTAAAAACATCGGGTTCATCAAATGTTAACATTAGGAAATAATTATTTCAGGGTTTTTCTTCTTTTCTTTTCTTTTTTATTTATTTATTTTTTTTTTGAGACAAGATCTAGCCCTGTAGCCCAGGCTAGAATGCAGTTGAATGACCACAGCTCACCATAAACTCCAACTCTTGGGCCCAAGCAATCCTCCCACCTTGGCCTCCCTAGTAACTAGGAAGGATTACACAGGTATGTATCACCAAGTCTGACATTTTTTTTTTTTATTTTTTGTAGAGATGAGGTCTTGTCATATTGCTCAGGTTGGTCTCAAACTCTTGGCCTCAAACAATCCTCCTTCCTCAGCCTCCTAAAGCAGTGGGATTGCAGGCATTACTCACCACATCCAGCCCTCAGGTTATTTTTTAAGGAATTAAACATTACGTAAGCAGTTTAGGTCCCTTTTTAACCTTTCCCCTATATCATTTCCTTCCTGTCCTCCTCCACTATATTTGCGATTAGGAATTCAGTGCACATAAAAGGAATGTTTTTTTAGACTGAAGATCTCCCAGACCCTTCCGTGTGACTGTAGAGGGAGGGATCAGAGTGTGTTAAACTTACATGTACTGGACAGTATATGAAAACTACAATAATTTCTATAAATGTATTTTATACTTTCATTACATAGTTATGTATCCACAAACATGCATTTTTGTTTGCAATTTTTGTTACCTTTATTGAAATCTATTCTACTACATGTAACATTATGTACCTTGCTGTTACTCAATATTTTGTGTTTGAGTTTTATCTATATTAGTAGAAGTACCCGATTCATTCCAGCTGCTACCTAGTATTATTCCACTTACAAATATGCCATGCCACAATGTATTCATTTGTGTTCCTGCTGATGGATGTTAGATTGTTTATAATTTGTTATTATAAATAATAAAGCAATGAGTATTATTGCTCTTGTATGTGTATTGTGTTCACACGTAAGAGTTTTATACATAGGATATTTATTACTTGATGTAGATAATAAAATTGTTCACCTTTACTAACACATTGCTGAATTGTTCTCTGAAGTAGTTGGACAAATTTATGCTCCCAACAGAAGTAGATGAGAGCCCTTATTTTTGCATATTTTTGCCCATACTTTGTATTTCTTTTTTTGCATTTGCTCAATTTTATCTCAGACTTTCACAACCAAGTCTTTGGTACCACCACCATTATGACTGTGTGGGGGTAAGAAGAAACTTCCCCTTCACCCCAGAAGGTTCACTGAGAGATCAACTCATAATAAGGCAGATTAATAAGAGGAAGAGATTTATTTACCATGCACATGGGGAGAATGACAGGGTGATTACCCAATATCCCAATGGGGTCCAGAAATTCATATCCTCTTATTTTAGAGGGGAGGGGTGAGGAAGAATATAGTTCATTCTGTTTAGGGGCAATAAATAGTCACTAGGGAGGATGAATAGATACTTGGGAGAATGAATGGATGGGGGAAACAAATTGGCTTGCAAATGATTCTCTTTGGAAATTAACCTGAGAGACAGATATTACATTTAAAATGATTTGGGCCAGATGTGTTGCATTCTTGATCTACTTTCCTGTAATATATTGAGATAATAGGGAGGGGAAGGGAAGTTGATCGTTCTTTTTGAAGGGTCTGTCTGATTTTATGCAGATAGAGGGAAAGCCCCTTCCAACGTCTGTTGATCTCTAAGGACCTTTAATTCAGAATACTTTTTATACTAGTGAGTCATATTTTGAGGTGAAATTTCCTGAGATCCTACAACTGCCATTGTCTCCCTGATGAACATAATCAACTCTTTTCATGTGACTAGCTGTACACATAGATACTGTAACTGTGTCCAAGTTCATACTACTCACCACAGGACAGGCAATGAGTTCAGAGACAAGTTGGGACAAGGAAAGCTACTTTGTTTGGAAATCCAGCCAATCAAGATGATGATAGACTAACGTCCTAAAGAAACATCTTCACTTATTATGAACTTTAGGCTCCCTTTTTATGTCAAGGGAAGGGGGAAGAAGAGGGAATTGCAAGAGGCAGCTGAGGACCACAGCCATCTGGGTGCCAGTGAGGGTCAAAGAAGGTTCTAAAACTTCTTTGTTCTTGGTCAGTTAACTTTGGAGGATGCAGGTCAGGTCACAATGTTTCTATAAATGTTTAACATTGTGTCCCTACTGTGTGTCTTCCCTTATCTCCTCTGGAGTTAGTTTTGGGAAAGGGACAGTTATCATCTTTCTTCTAGAGTTGAACTACACACTAAATTCTTCCTAGAATTAGCCGGCATATATGCAGATCTAAGCAGAAGCTTTTAACCTAAAGGATATTACCGCAGGGGGTCAGAAACAAAACGGAGCTAGTTATGTTAAGCCTCCTTGCACTGTTATAATATAATGGAATGTCCCAAATACTATGTGTAATAATGGCTGCTATAATCTTGTACATAACTGCGTATAATCAAAAAATTTTTAATTTACTTCATTTATTATGTATTAGCAAATGTTGACACTAGGGATAATATAATTCTGATTCAATAATAAAAATAAAAGGATTGTATAATTTTTGATAAGAACACACCATGTTCACCATGAACTTCAAACGGGGATACACAAAATTCTGCTCTTGTGTAGGTGAGATACATGGCATCTGACCATACTGGTAACTTGGAAATTGGTCAAATTATCAAATGATTCTTTAGTTCCTCCAGTCTCTCTTTGACATCCCTTAATTTCATATCACTGTAGAGTTTTTTTAAAAAAAAGTACTAATAATTTTGCCCAGGCTCCTTATTTAACAATTATAAATGATTTTCTTTCAAATTATGAGGCCCAGAGAGGTAAAATGTCTTGATAAAGTCACATAACAACCTTTCACCTTTAATTTCTTTTACCTGATTTTTTTGGCAGCCCAGGACCTGCAGTGCAGTGTCCTGCCAGCACATGTGGGCCTCTTGCCCCGAAGAACAGCTCAAGTAATCAAGAATGCCCTGACCCACTTATTTGCTCTGATATCTCACCTACTTCTTATCTATTTTTTCAGGACTTTCCTCCTTGATAACCAATCGCGTAAACTAATTAAACCAGCACTCACAGTGGCTAAATATCCTATCCATCCTCCACAATATTGCCCAAGAGGGAACTTTTTCAGCCAGTTTCTATTTAAGCCTCTCAAAATATTACTCTATAAGTAGCAACCTAATCTTCTTAAGCGTGGAGTGGGGGAGAGGAATCACATTAGAGTTTTTTTTATTTCAATTCGCTTAGGTACCCTTAAGAAAACTTCTCCACCATCGTCTACTCCATAAAGACCTGAGACAATCACACTCACAATTTAAATTCAGACATAAGCACAGCATGCTAATGAAACTAAGGCAAATGTGAAGGTAACAGTTTGTTTTTAATGCCTATTAAATATTGTTAAATTATAATGAAACATTTAAGAAAATATATGTGGCATTCAAATGAACACCAAATGATTTCATTTCACACTAGTCAATATTGAATTAATTCCATAATACATGAAAATGTTAAACATTACTGAAATAAGCAATAAAAGAAAATTATACTGTAAGATCACAAACACATCATGGTTGAAAATTTGTTATTTAAAAAAAGATTAAGGCAAATATTGTAAACTATTTTAAAGTCAATTATTTTTAAAAGAATTAGGAGAAAATATCATTACACCAGTAGGTCCATTGTATGTTTTAATTAATGAACAAATGAAGCACATAAAATGTAGGCAGGCATAAACAAATTGTTACTTGTATAATGCAATGCTTATTAAAAATTATTTAAGTAGTGTATGAAAATATAAACAAGTAGAGTCCATAAATGATAACTGTCAGAATTATATTTCAAAATTAAAAGTTGAAATAATAAATTAAAGGAATTGCTAACCTAATCCATTCTGAATTTGTGATATGCATTTGTGATTGGTCATGTGATATCAATATTTAAATTGTTTCAAAATGTGGGCTTGATATGAAAATGTTTCTTTGGTCTTTATACCCATTCCCATTATTTTCACACCAAATTAAAGGCATATTTAAATGTTACAGACAACTTAAATTACTTAAGTGATCAGTTAAATTGCTGAAAGAGTAACATCATAATTACTATACAATAATGTTTTGATTATTTTGACCTCTTTATAATCATGCTCAAGACATACCTATGGGTTACTTGATTAATGGGTGATTTTGATTTAAATTGATTCTATGATAAACTGAAGGTTACTCAGTATTTTTTTCTTTAACCAATAATTCATGAACACACACACATTCTCTCACACTTGAGTGTCCACGCTGCACCATGCTGGGACACAGACATAAGTGATGCTCAAGAATATTACAGCTTAATGGGAAGACAGACAAACAAGGAAACAGTGTACGGCCTGCTATGCTTGGGGACAGTAGCAATGAGTATGGGGGCCCGGAGGAGCTGTGTGTGCCGATTTGAGGTGGCATCACTTTCCGGGGGAAGTGTTGTGTGGGCTGAGTCTTGAGAGACTAGTACTTGCCAGCTAGACAAACCGGTGCAGGTTGGAGGGGATGGGCCGGGTGGCAGGGCGGGGGTTGGGGGAGAGGCGTGAAGAGACAGCCCACATCACCACAAAGCAGCAGCCACCAGGGTGAGGCACCCAGGAGACCACGCCCCGAGCGTGAGTTGAGAGATAAGGGTAGGTGCGGAGAGAGAGAGAAGTAGCTGGAGAGGAAGGGTGAGGGTCAATGCCAGCTCACAAAGACCCTCACTTCCTGGGTGAGGGGGTTGGGGCTTGATGCCCAGATAGAGAAGTCCTCAAAAAAATATCAACAGAGAAATGGCATTACCAGGTTTGTGTTTCAGCTGCCTTGATTCCAGTTGCCGCGTTGTTGTTGGGTGTTTCCCACAAATGGAAGCAGTAAGTGCACATAAGGACATAAGTTGTGACGATGGCTCAGAGGGAGTGACTGACTGTAGAGGGAGAGGTCAGAGACCGTGCTAAAATTCATGGCCTTATAAAGGCCCTGTGTATCTTAAACTACAACAATAAAAGAAAAGATTTGAGATGATTTCATTCTTCCTCCCTCATAAGCTGGGAGGTAAACTAAAAGAGCTCATGAATGGAGGTGGAAGCTCAGTCAAGTTAGGGGTCTGCAAACTATGGCCCCCAGACCACATTAGCCCACTGTCTGATTCTGCAAATCAAGTTTTATTGGAGCCCAGCCACACTCTCATTCTTTCACGTATTGTCGGTGGCTGTTTTTGCACTACAACAGCAGAACATCTCCAAAGAGACCATATGGCATGCAAAGCCTAAAATACTTACAATCTGGCCCTGTACTGAAAAAGTTTGCCAACCCCTGACTTACGAGATCATGCAGTCCAGAACATGTATTTTTTTTCCCCACGTATTTCCACCTTTTTGCTCTTTTTTCCTTCTTAAACCTAAGCTATACCTGAGATTATTTTCCTTGTGCCTGAAGTGCATCCTTTAGAATGTTTTCAGTGAAAGTCTGCCAAAAGGACCCCTCTCACTGTTGTTTGTCTGAAAAAGTTCCTTTTGTACCAACATTTATGAAATGTACTCTAGGCTATAATCATTCTCTTTTAGCACAGTAAAGACATTACTCCACTTTTGTCAATCTTCGTTGCTGTGAAGAAGGCATGTATCAGTCTACCTTTTGCTTCTTTGAAGGTAGTCTTTCTTTTTTTGTTTACTTCTGGCCTCCTAAGATTTTTCTTTTAGTCTTTTCTTTTCTGACATTTCAATATAATATATTGAGTTGCAGATTTCATTTTAATTATTCTGCCTGGGATTTATGAGATTCCTGAATCTGTAGATTACTGTCTCTCAGATCCAGAAAATTCTCAATTACAATCTCTTTAGATATATCAACTGTCCCATAGGCTGTCCTCTCCATCTGAGACTAAATCTTGTTTCAGGGCCATTCATGGTTATTAATCCCTCTCATGTATATTCCTCCTTGGGTTTTGTTAAATTGAACTCTAGATAATTCTTTTCAACCAGTCTTCATAGATACCAAGCCTGTCTTCAGCTGTGTTCAGTTTGTTGTTAAGCCCACTCATAGAGAGATTTTAATTTCTATTATGTACTTTTTCAGAAGTTTTTTTTTTTAAACTGGTTATATCTCTTTTTACACTTCCCTGTCCTTTGCAGGTATCTTTAGGGTGGTCCTTCATTTATTTAAACCTTGTCAACACAGTTGTTTTATAGTCAGTGTCTAATTACTTCAACATCTAATGACTTTGGCTTTTGCTGTGTTTCTGATTTCCATTTCTGGCTCTTGTTCTCACAGTCTAGCATGTATATACACCTAGATATCATTTTTAATGTAATGAACATTCTCTCTGAAAAGGTGTTTTTAAGACTAATTGACAAACATCTTTTTAAAGAGAAGGTTCATTGCTGCATCAAGTTTTAAAAGGATACAGACAATTCAATATATGACTAGTTCTACCCAGAATCTGTCACGTCCATTCACCCTTAGCCCGAAGTAAACTCTTTAGGGTCTCAGCTTACAAGGAGTCGTATTAGACTTCCCATTTAGGTGTGTTCCAGCTTTGATTTTGGTCCCATTCCCAGAAGGAAAATCAAATACCTTCGGGCCAAATTCAGTTTTTGTGCCAACATAAATCTTTAAGTTTTTATTATTCCTTCCTTTTTGGCCTGATAATTCCTTACTGTCTTGTCATCTGTGTGATGCTTCTAAGAAGTTCTTTTGTAATATTTTATCTATTTCTTTTAGTTGTTTTCAACAAAAGGATATATCCCAATAACCTGACCTTCCCATTACCAGAAACAGGAAGTCTTCTGAACATGTATTTTAGAAGGTAAGGCTATTAGGTTAAGTGAAGTCTTTTTTTTTTTTAAGTGAAATCTTAAGTAGACAAGATCGGATCGTTCAGGTTGGTATGGCCGTAGACGTGAGGTCTTAAATAAAAACCTTGCTTTCTACTATGGACAATGCTTCCCCTGCTGCCTTGGTGGGTCAGGAGGAGGATTCTCACTCTTTAACCCTTCTGTGGGCTAAAAGGGCAGTACTCAGGCTCCATGTCCTTTTTGCTCCAACATGGTACAAAGCTTGTGCTAAAATAACCATTCGAGGCTATTTTTGTTTATAAAGTGCTATGGCCATGGCAAGTAACCAGAATGCTAAGAATTTTTTGTTGATGCCATGGCAGATTGCAAAAATGACAATCCATTGCAGCTTTTTCAAACAAGATGTGGAGTCTATGCCTCCACTCTTTGCATCTGGGCTGCTTTGTGTATTACTTGGTGGATAAAATGCTACAGAAAAAATACTGTATGTGTTCTGGGTAGAGAGAATCTCAAGAATCTTTGGTCACATCTACGTTTACTTTTAGAACCCTGTGAACTTCGTATGTGGTAGATTACTGGAAGATTTGAGACCATGTGAAAAGATGCCCTACTCATTCCAGCCAGTGAACCTACCAGCTGACCACAGATCCATGAGCAATCTCTCCTTTACGTAAACTGAGATCAGCCTAGTCCAGCCCAGGTTAGAACTACTCTGCTAGACGTACCCCAGATCGCCAACCTATGGATTCATGAGCTAAATAACTGGTTGTGTTTTAAACTACTAAATCTAGAAGAGGTTAGATTTGCAGAAAAACCTAACTCATAGAGCTATATTACTTCATTAAAATTATTCTTGTTAAAGTCACTAATAATCTCTTAATTGTCAAATCAATGAGCATGTTTCAGTCCTTATCTAATAAGACCATTTTGCCACATCTGACAGTATTGATTACTCTTAAAAAATCTATACTCTGTTAATTTCTGTGACACTGCACCTCTTGTTTTCACTAGAACTTCTGCACTGTTCATTCTCCATTTCCCTTGTGGATTTTATTAAATATTTTTTCTTTTTTTTCTTATAAGTATTATGGTTTAGCAGGTTTCAATCTTTTTCTCATTTCTTCTCCATTCACAGGTTCTTCCCATTGGATCTCCTCCACTTTTTTTTCTTTCACCTACCACCTTTATGGTTATGATAACATAACCTATACCTTTATACAAATCTCTTCTTGCAGACTTGGATATGTAATCTGACAGTTAGATATACGTCCCCAGGCCCTAAGATTCAACATATCCCAAAATACATAATCATGTTCTTCTCTGCCATCTGCTGGCTGGCTAGTTACTCCTCTATTTCATATAGTGTCACAACCAGTCACCCAGCAACCTGCGAGAGAAACCTAAGCATAACGTAACACATGCCTATTTCTCTCACATTGCTCTAGTTCAAGCCTACCTCCTCTCTCTTTTGAAACACTTGCAATAGTTTCTTGACTGGTTTCCCTAACTCTACTTTGTTTCTCTTTCTCTATTCTAAACTTAGCTGTCAAAAAAAGTTATTGAACAACCACAATTTTCAGACCATTTACTACAGTAGATTTGGCAAATAATAAACACGTTTGCTGCCAGTTTTTTTCTCTGCCTCTGAAAGTCACCACTAAGTGATTTCTGCATGATTTTCATGGTAGACAACAACTCTACACAGACAGCTATTGCTATTGGATAGGAGACCGCTTTAAAGCTAAAATCTGTTTGAATTGGGATTGTCAAAGATAAATGAAGCTGGACATTAAAGTCTAAGAATGGATTTTAATCAGCAATATTCTACTGCAGTAGGGAAGGGGCTCTAGCATGACTTGTTCAGAGTTGACTGGGCATTTCAAAAGGAGAATGAAGGAGCAGGGAGGGAGGAGGTCAGGGCTTCAGTCAGAGTGAGGGGAGTGAAACATTGCAAAGGCTCGTGAGTGTAAATGCTCATTAGGCCAGCTGTGTCCTTTAGCTGGAAATTATCAAAGTTAGGATTCTATCTTCTTACAGAGTCTGAAAGACCAAGTCCCTGACCTTTCTTGATGATTATATTTCAAAGGAGTGGCTTTCAGGCCCTTGAGAAAGATACTACTGAGTGGTAGGAGATACATACACATCTCAAAGGGACAGAGAAAGAATTCACAGTGGCAAGCACTGTTTAGTAAACGCTCCAGGAAAGGGTGTTCAGGAGCCTATTGTGAGGGGTTGTATACTAGAAGAAATAGTAAATTCTACTGTCAGTCTTGAGCTTTCGTGGGCAGGCGCCTTAAGGAGGGCTGGGGTCATCCTAGGGAGGTGGTCTTGAGCTGGTAGAAGCTATTTAGTGTTCAATTCTTTTAATGTGGGGGGTGGGTGTGAAGGATGGAGAAAGTCATTTGTGGTGAGAGGCTGTAGCTTTTATAGGCCAAGGCTGAAGACTAGTAGAAGAGAGGGCTCAGAGGAGTTTGGTGAGGAAGAGAATCTTCGTCAGGATTAAATTCTAAACTCCACAACATTAGATTATAAGAATAGGATGAGTACTCAATACACACCGATTGTTCCAGTTAATTACATTAGCAACATAGCAGATGACCCCAAAACTCAGTGGCTCAAAGTCACAGTAGTAATTCACTTTGCTCACTAATTATAAAGTTAGGCAAGGTTCAGAGGGGAGGATCATCTCTGCTCCATGTAGCATTAGCGGAGGCAGCTCAATGAGGGCTGGAGGGTTTATTTCCAAGATGTGCCATTCACATGGCAAGCTGGTGCTGGTTGTAGGCTGCAAGCTCAGCCTGGGAAGTTAGCAGGGAGCTTCTATTCCTCTCTATGTGAGTTTCTGCGTGGAGATGCTTGGGCTTCCTCACAGCATGGTGGCTATTCTAAGAGCACGAATTATAAGAGGCCCAGGCTATAGTTCTTAAGACACAACCTGGGAAATCTCAGAAGATCACTTTCCTCACATTTTATTGACTAAGCAAATGTTAATGCCAGATATTAGAGGAGGGGATTCTACCTGTTGATGAGAGGAGTGTCAAAATGTGTGGCTGTTTTTAATCTACCTACTGAGCCCCTGAATGAATGGAATAACAAATCGATAAAACATTCTCTATTAACTTTTCCCTGTCTAAATATCTTCTAGATTAAAATATCCACTTTTTCCTGAAGATTTTATGTAAAAATAAACAATCAAACAAAAATCTAAACACTTACTGTCTTCTTCATATATCATTCTTTCTTTATATTTCTGTGTCTCTATTTACACTGCTTCCTCTACCAAGAATGTCCATCCATTCTCCTACTATTCATTCTATTTACTGCTACACCTCTTCTAAGATTCAAGAGAATTTTCCTTCAGGTGTCCTTTCATAAAATGTAGAGATTGGCTTAGGTGCTACACCTTTGTGATTCTGTCAAACCCTGTGTGGATCCCTATAAATACACCTGTACACAATTTCGCAACTTTTTAATGATATGTTTACTTACCCCACTGAAACTCTGTGAAGTCAAGTACTGTATCTTACGTATTTTTATACGCCGAGCATTTAGCACAGTACCTGACAATTGTAGCCAGTACCAGCAGTTTTAAAATTAGAAAACAATGCTTAAAAAATGCACCAATCTCCCCAAATCCCAATAATATTTGTGGGTTCAATATCATCTGAGAATTGGTCATTCAGCTAGGAATATGATTTCAAAGGACTATGGGCAACTTGTTTTCTTGTCTCAGGAAAATGCCTAAGGAGTACTACCCTTGGTGGACCATGTGTTGTCCGACAAAGGGTTGTGGAATCAGGTTCGTTGTTCTTTCCAATTCTGCCTGGTACTATGATTACAGTGCCTAAGCAGCTTGAATTTCCTGGGCAAGAGTACACTATGCTGTAATAATTCAGAAGCTGTTTTTTTTGTTGTTGTTCTTGAAACATATGGTGCTAGTTCAGATTTATCTTGGGAAAAGCTGGTCAGGAAGAGAAACTGCTGAAGAGCCGAAATCTTTCCCAGCAGCAAAGGAAACGACGGAGGGGCACTGGCGTCCTTCCGCCAAGAGCTCGGGCTCTCTGCCAGTTTGTGGCCCATATGCTGAACCCAGAGAGCTGCTTCAGTTCTAATAACCATGGTGTCAAGTTGTGTGGGCTGATGTTCCCCCTAGGGCTCACAGTTCCAAGCATACCTAAATGCACCCATTAGAAAGCAGAGCCTCAGAAAAATGCATTAGCATTTCTAAGAAAAGGGTTTATTTTTGTTCTTCCCAGATACAGAGTTGCAAGTTGGCTTGATCAGAAGGAGTTCTGTTTTTGCACTGCACTGATGTTCAGTTGGGTGCGACACTCAGTCTGGAAAGAGCTCACAGCACCAAATGTGGCAACAGAGAAAACTTCAAGTGCCCCTTGGCTTATCTATTGCAGAAGAGTTTGCATTGGGGCTAAGAACAACTTTGAAATGAATAGCATACTGAAAGTTCAGTCTGAATTTCACTCTGTGATTTATTATTTCATTATAATAGACTGAATTTGAACCAACAAAATGGTTTGCCCATGGAATAAAAAATACTCTTACTTTACTTGTTTTGAAATATTTTGAAATATTTGAAATATTTGCTTTTGAAATATTTACTTCATCTACTTAGGCAATGCCAGAAACTAGAAACACTAGATCCCTCCCCTCCCCTTCCCTTGACCCTAACTTCCATGTATATGTGCGCGTGTGTGTGTGTGTGTGTGTGTGTGTGCAGTATGTGTGTACATAACATCCATTCTGTTATGATAATCGACAGTGCATCATTTTCTGGAACAGGTTAAATATGTCCCCTCAAATATTAATATGCTTAAAAAAACAATTTCCATAAAGATAAAAATGGTAATAACCCAGTTCTTTCTAGATTTTAATATATTACTCTAATCAAATAAATGAGTTTCTAGTATTATATTTAGAAAATGCATAGTTAAAAGGAGACATTTTAATAAAATTATATTTCTGAAAAAGGCAAATTTCAAACTGAAAAAATCAGAAGTAGGCACACTCTGAATATTTTCCCACTGCCACTAATGTATATGTTAGGAAATCTCAAGGTTCCCCCCCATCATAAAAAAAGAAGTTTCCTCCAAAAAACATATACATATTCAATGTAACTCAGCCTTCCTAGCCCTGGATCATTATAATGCTGTTTGTATCCAAACTGTTTTATAAAGTATGTTTATGATAAATTTTATTACCTGTCACTAAATAAATAAATATATTATATACACATTACAGAAATATATGTACTTCCACACACCCGCCCATTTACTGTCTTCCAAAATATGCTCTCAATCCACCAGTGCAAACACTGCAGGATGAGTGGAATGTTCTAACCCCTGAGTACTAGCTAGTCGCATTCTCAAGCAATGGCACTTAGTGTGTTCCAAGTCAAGTGTATTCTTTGAAGTGTTTTATTTATTTTGCTGCACTCTCTCATGCTGCCATTTCTCTTCTCTTATGGTAAGTAGTTTTGATCCATAATGGTTAAAAATAAAGCCAAGTTTGCCATACTAAAACATCCATCTGAGTAGGCTGGGTGTTAAAATAGTAGTGTTATGATGGCTGTAGGTGACTTTAAGGAAATGGTTGAAGTAAGAGAAGATGGATTTTAGAGATTGGTAAAAATCCATTAACACTTTTATGGGCTTCAAAAAAAAAATGATTGAATCAATTAGTACAAAGAATTTCCAAGCAGTAGTTTTCACACTGGAGCATGCGTCAGAATCACACAGCAGGCTAGGTGAACCACAGATTGCTGGCCCCACTTCCAGAGTTTCTATTTGGTAAGTCTAGGATGCGACCTAAGAATATGCATTTCTAACAAGTTCCCAAGCTATGCTGATGCTGTCAGTTGGTGTCTTAGTCAGTTTGAGCTGCTGCAACAAAATACCATAGGCAGGGGAGCTTATAAAGACAGAAGTTTATTTCTCACAGTTTTGGAAGCTGGGAAGTTTAAGATTAAGGCTCCATAAGATTCAGTGTCTGGTGAGAGCCCTCTTCTTGATTCACGGTCAGCTCTCACTGTATCTTCATGTAGTGGAAGGGGAGACCCAGCTCCCTGAGGCCCCTTTTATAAGGACACTAATTCCATCCATGATCCAATCACCTTCCAAAGGCCCCACATCCTAACACCATCACCTTGAGAGTTAAGATTTCAGCAATACCTAGGGCCCTTCAATCTGGATGTCATAAGGATTATTAAAACATTATTTGAGAAAAACACAAATGGCGCTACCTAGCTAGATTATACATCAGGAAAATAACTTTTTAAAAAATACAATGAATGGGTTTATATTAACTATGTACTCTTTTCCACTGAGCAATTAGTAAAACATTTAGTGAACTTTTATCAAAATTTAACTTTAAAAAACAAACAACTCCATTCTGTCATGATTGAATTTGAATTCCTGGACACAGTTGACTGACTGTCCCTCGACTTCCACATGCCTTATTGTTATCCCACTTCAGTCACTCGGCCTCAGTGTAGCACCGTGGAAAATTGTCATCATCCAAGTCTGCTGCAGATCTTACGTCTTCAAGTCTCATATGCTACTCTCTCCCCATAACTTCCTTGAAGCCTCCAGCCTCTGATTTCCTCTGTTTCTTTTTTCCCTGTTTTCTCAATTTCTCAGTTCATTCTCTTCTGCCTTTACTGTTTCTCTGAACTGACCTCCACCTCATGCTCAATCATCACATTGACCATTTCTTTCCAAAATTAGAAATGTCCTTGCTTTCTTGTCATTCTTTTTGCACATGACCAAAATAACCCAATCTAATCATCCTTTTCTCTTTCACTTCCTCACTACCAATCATCATTAGGAAAATTAATGGTAAGGCCATCATGTGAATTTGCAACTGAAAAATGTATGATCTCCAATATTAGTTGAGCAGTAGCTGGACATGTCCCTAATTAGTACTCTCTGACATTTTCCACAATCTCTGTTTCAGAGTCTTGTCACACAAGTGCCTCTCCATTACACTTTGGACACAGATCTTTCCTCCCATACCATACGCATGAAATAATAATTATAATACCTACCAATCAGTTTTACCCTTCATCTTTCTTTACCTTTGCCTATCCTGGTACTTGTGCCTTCACTAATCTGTGCCTCATTACCTCCTGCTTCGGGATGACAAGAGCAGAAGCAAAAGCCAGAACAGAGGTAGTATTGGACAAGTACCCCATTTTTTTCTTTTTTATTTCAGATTATTATGGGGGTACAAATATTTAGGATACATATATTGCCTTTGCCCCACCCAAGTCAGAGCTTCAAGGGTGTCCATCCTCCAGATGGTGCATACCTCACCCATTAGGTGTGAATGTATCCATCCCTTCCTCCCCCCTCCCACCTGTTCTACAGTGGATGCGTGTTACTACAAAGACCCCAAAGGCAATCACAGCAACAACAAAAATAAATATATGGGACCTGATCAAATTAAAAAGCTTCTGCACAGCCAAGGAAACTATCATGAGAGCACACAGACAACCTACAGAATGGGAGAAAATATTCACATGCTACACATCTGATAATGGGCTGATAACTAGAATCTATATAGGACTCAGGAAAATCAGCAAGAAAAAAATCAAACAACCCAATTAAAAAGTGGACAACGGACATGAATAGAAACTTTTGAAAAGAAGACAAACTGATAGCCAACAAACATATGAAAAAATGCTCAACACCTCTAATTATCAGGGAAACGCAAATCAAAACCATACTGAGATATCACTTAACTCCAGTGAAAATGTCTTTTATCAAAATGTTTCAAAACAATAAATGTTGACGTGGATGCATAGAGATGGGAACACTCATACACTGCTGGTGGGACTGCAAACTAGTACAACGTCTATGGAAAGTAATATGGAGATACCTCAAAGAGATACAAATAGAACTACCATTTGATCCAGCAATCCTATTACCGGGCATCTACCCAAGTAAAAAAAGACATTGTATAAAAAAGACATCTGCAGTAGAATGTTTACAGCAGCACAATTCACAATTGCAAAGATGTGACAACAACCCAAATGCTCATCAATCCATCAGTGGATTAATAAAATGTGGTGTATGTATACCGTGGAGTTCTACTAAGCCACAAAGAACAATGGTGATCTAGCACCTCTTGTATTATCATGGATAGAGCTGGAGCCCATTCTACTAAGTGAAATATCCCAAGAATGGAAAAGCAAGCACCACATGTACTCACCATCAAATTGATATTAATTGACCCATTTCATTTTACACATCTTATCATTAGATTAGTGACTGGAAAAGCAGGCAACATTTAAATGTTTAGAAACAACACCGATCCATCACAGTCTGCACTTTCATGTATCATGAAAAACCAGACAAACAAAAAACTCACTCTAATGAAATCATTTCTTTCCTGGTTTGTCTCTTAAACTAGACTGTGAGCTGTTTGTTCCCTGTGACTCTTGACTTTCATCTCTGTGTCTCCAACAAATTACTCAGTACCTGGTACATCATAGGGGCTGCTCAGTAAATAAATTAAGAATGGGTCATTCCTTTTTTTTCGCTGTCTAGTTTCTGCTGATCCTCACTTTGTGCTCCATAGTTATTCTCCCTTAGTTTTCTCTTCTTGAGCATCACTTTTTGTATTACTTATCCATTTGCCAAATATTCACATCTCTTTTAAATATATATATATATGTATATATACACATATATAAAAGACATAAAAGTGCAAAAAAGAATTCCACTCACTCGGAAGTAATCGTTGCTAGTGTGTTAAATAACATTCTGGATAAAGCTCTATGCATATTTAAAATTTGCAGTCCCTGGATCTTATTCTGGTTTCTTTCTGTTATTACCTCTCCTTCAATAGGGTGAAGAGTGGAGGATAAAATTCTACCTGGAGTAGCTATTTGAAAATGATACTTCAAATATCATCCCCAATTGGTGGGGATTTTTCCGGGGAGTCCGGGAGGGAGGCACTTGCACCTGCCTTGGAACAACCTAAAACTTCAGTTTGGGTTTATTGTCTCAAATATACTTTCACAAAAGCTGTTATGTCCTCCAGCTCAGGAGCATGTCTCTGTTCAGAATTTGCCTTTCAGGGGTGGGACTGTGGCTCATGGCAAAGTGCTGTGATAGGATGTGACGACTGCTGTCCGCTGCCTCCTTATTCTCTTACATCCACCCATCTCCCTGTGTTAAGATCAGGACCACCACACGCACATGGCGCACCACCTCCTGTTCAGCCTGGTAGACTATTTGCTTCTGTACCTGGGCATTGCCCCTTCTTCCCTCGGAACATTCATACTTCTAGACCTCATCAACACTTTCCACAAAGGGTCACCAAATTGCCTTTTCTGAATCCTGTCCCTCTCTCTTAAAGACGTCTGTAGTTGTCCAAAGTCTGAGGAGATAAACATCAGCTTTAATCATTCCCCTCCCTTTTCATCCAAATTTTAATAGGTGATAGAGATTTTCTTAGTTTTAGGTTTGAAGTTAGGGTTTTTTATGTTTTCTTTGCCACACTGAAAAAGTTTTATTCCACCTTCTCTCAAGTGTATTTATATGTTAAGTGAGGCTTAAGGGACCAGAACAGATTAAAGATGGTTTCACACTACTGTTTTTCATGCCCTACGAATTTATTTTGAAATTGTTTTCTTTTTCTTTCTTTTTTTTTTTTGGAGATAGAGTCTCACTCTGTTGCCTGGGCTAGAGTACCAGGGCATCAGCCTAGCTCACAGCAACCTCAAACTTCAGCCTTCCGGGTAGCTGGGATTTTGAAATTGTTTTTAAGAACAATATACTAAATAGGCAAAATTAACAGCAACAGCAACAACAAAAAATTGTTTCTACTTATACTTTGCCCTGGGAAAGGCTTCCTTTTGGTGTCCTGTGACCTGCCAGTCAGTTCAGTTTCTCCCCTTTGAACGTACACATTCAGCTCACTTGCCTCTGTGTTGTGCTGTCTGGCATCGTAGCCTGTTTGTTGTTTAGTACCGAAGATAACATTCTGGTATGAGTGTAAGCTGAAAATAGTCACAGTGGTGCTCTAGAATCAGCTTTCTGGATAACACCACTAACTAGTGATCCTGACTCCAGCAAGCCAGCGATGCTATTAATGCTACTACTGCGACTAAACACGGCCACATATTGGGTGTGTACATCACGCCAGGCACTCTGCTAAGGGTGTCTGTGCATTTTAATCTTTTTCTTTTCAGCAGCCTGGGACTTGTCTGCTATATTCACATTATTAAAATAACAAAACTGAACCTCAGAAAGCTTAAATAATTTATGCTGGTTCATCACACACTAATAAGTGACGAACTTTCTCTGTTTGACTCCAAACTCTATATTCTTGAACACTATCCAAACTAATAGCAAATAACTCACTTTCCAAACATTTCATGTCCATTATCACCTCATTAGTTTGTTCATTTTATTGCTCATTTCCAGAATGGTCCTGCCACTCCTTTAACATAAAACATCCCACCCATTCTTGAAGAGTCAGTTTATATTTCATCCTATATATTATCCAGCATGAAGTAGTGTTTCTTCCTCTGTACTGCTAAGGAATGTCTGTTTTGAACACTTATTTTTAATGTATCAATTCATTTTTGAAATACATTTATTATCTTTAGTTCTCACAGTTGTATTTCCCATCTCCCACCGCAGTTGGTACAGGACTGTTTTTCATTTTTGTTTTCAGCACTTGATTGCAATACACATTGTATGAAAAGGGGAGGCACGATACCGTGAAAAAATAATGTAACATTTGATGTAAGAATACGTAGGCCCAATTCCAGCCTGCACTAGCTGTGTAATATTAGAAAACGCAACAAGGATGGCTGGACTTCAATATTGACATCTATAAAAATGATCATCATAGTAAAACCACTTGTTTTACCTTTCACTGAGTTTTTAAGAGAGAATCAAACACAATAATAAGTGTAGAAGTGTTTTATAACTCATAAAGTGCTGTGTAACTGTATTTTGTCATTGCTCAGAAAAAATACCTGATTGATTGACTACTTATTTAGAGTGAGCAGTAAAAGAAATGCAGACCTGAGACTGTGAACCTAAAATACTGTTGTAGAAGTTACTGATAACTGTCTTTCCTTGAGCTGAAGTTACCTGGTTCTGCATCGCCTCTGGCATTTTCACCACCTACTAAGATAAAAAGCTGGAAGACAGAAACCAGGAAAAATGGTAGAGGTAATGTGAAAGTCTAGCTAGAATTCAATGAAGTAAACCAAAATAAGCAAAAGACCCTCCTCCACCTTGGAGGTGGGGGAGAAGACTTGTGTGAACTGTTATAGTGACTACACAGAGAAATAAGGTTGCTGAAAAGATATGCAATATAGGTGCTCGTGTTGAATCAGCCAACATGAATTAAGTCACATATACATAATTTTATGCATCATAAAACAATGCTGTAAATGAGTTATAAATTAATTTGATGAATATTAAGAATATACTTAGTGAAGTATGCCATATTATTACTGTATATAATAACTTGCCCATTATAAAAGATAGTTAAAGTTTAAAAAGAAATTTTCTACTTTTAATCTAGATTTTACAATGGGGTGATATTTATGTAAAGTTTATTTATTTTGCTTTAGAAGGAAACCAAATCTGGAGACATTATAATAATTTGATGTCACATAATGCCTAAAAAATAGTACATATTTAATAAATGTTTGTTGAGTGAATAAATGAATGGCAGCTATTGGAAATAAGCTGAGAAGCCTTTGTAGGTAAAAGATAAGGCTGAAAGAATAATTCTTTTGACCCATAAGTGCTGGATCGTTAATTTTATATATACAGACACCTCCACAAACACACACACAGATATATAGAAACTTTAAAAAAAATTAAATTTTAGGGAAATACATAAAATGTTGACTAATATTTTCATTGTTCTGCTAAGCGAACTTGTAATTTACGAGAGTGTAATTATTGCATCTTGTGTCTTTGTGCAGACATTTATAAATCACTTTAAATAATTTTTTTCTTTTTAATTTTCTGACAATGAAGAGACTCTTCTTTGTGCTTATGAAATGTATAGTTTCAAAATTATTTTATGAACTGAAATGGTTAATTTAAGGGTTAAAAAATGTCATATATATTACAGTGAGATTCTTTTTTAAAATTCAATAGAGGAGACACTTAAGGCATGCCTACTGTTTTTCAGGGGCATCAAGTAACTTTGACTTATTAATTAATAAATTGTGAGTGACGGAGTTCAAGTTTCTGTTAAATATAATATAAGGAGAGAAAATTTCACATGGTAGGCTTAACTGCTATAACTTTACACTGTGAAGTGCAAATTAAAATCAGGAACATGTCATTTAAGTAGGCTTAAGAGTTATTCAGAGTTAGAAATATGACAGCAGCTGACCTTTATTGTTATACTTTTTTGCAACAAAAGCTCTATAGATGTTATTCAATTTCTAGTGTGAATTGACTGAAGGTGATAAAAGAAGTCAAATATCCGGACTGAGGTATATATTTTAGAGGACAGAAAAAAATTACTTTCTTACCTTCAGCAAATTTTCTCAACAATCACCAGAGTCAAAGGGCGATCTTCAATCCTCTAACTTACAACATGTGGTAAACTACTTCAATCGTAGTCCATAAAATGAAGTGTAAAGGTAACATTCTGCAAGTAAAATGAGTAGATTCTGTTGAATTGTGAGCTTCTTGTCTGATTAATTTTTACATCTCCTGGACCTAAATTAATACCTGTTTTGAAATAGTAGCTCCGTGTTTGTTTACTGAAGTCAACAGAATTTAATTATTTGAATTTAAATGTAGTAGTTGAATTACCCATGCAGTTAATTTAGTTTAGGTAGTTTTACTTAGCTAACAGTGACAAGCATAGCATTAAAATGGATTAGAAAAAGAAGAAAAGCATCACAGAGTTCTGCAAACATTTCCTGCAAAGAGCCAGATAGCAAATATTTTAACTTACAGTGTCAAAAAGAAAAATCAAGGATATTTCATAGATACTTAAATAACAATTTCAAATGTAACCATTTAAAGATTTAAAAAAATTCTTAGCTCACAAGCCATACAAAAACAGACAGCGCTTTGGCTCATGGGCTATAGTCAGCCATCGCCTGAAATAGATTTTTTGATGCAAAAAATTTGAAGATTTTGTTCACATAGTTGATCTAAATATTTCTGTAGATTTAATCCTCCATGAGGCAAATTCGTATAGACAAAATAATAGTCAGATGATGGATTGCAATAAATTTTTTGTGAATTAAACAATTGAAATGAATTGTTTAATTATGCCTTTATCTCTCCATATAAGTTAGCAAATTCTGAGAGCCAAGTGGTAAATTTGGATAATAGGATTTAAGTAAGCCTGAAGCCTCTACTAAAAATGGTGTCACTGGAAGAAAAAAATATGCCTTAGAAAAAGAATGGATTTAAATAAAGGAAAATTTCATTCCTGGTAGTAGGAGGAAGTTCATATGTAAATGAGCTTTGGGAACAGTGTGGGTTTGAGTTAGTTGTAGCAGGAGCAAGCAGAGAGGCTCACTCTACTGACCAGGAAGACCTTTGTTGCTTTGGAGGTCTGACCTAACCAAGAGCATCTAGCAATGGGAGCTGCCAGACACAAGTAAGAGCTGTTCAGGAAACTGTTTCAACCCTTTCCCAAAAGGAATTCTGCATCTAACTGAATAAAATATGCAACAAAGTATACATAAGCAATAGAAGTTAATTAATTTTGATCAATTAATTTCCATATTTTAAATGAGATTAGTTTATGGAACATCAGTATTGCCTTATCAAAGGAGACAAATGCCATTTTTAAGACTGTAAAACATTTTATATGTAGTAACAGAAAGTGACATAATAGTAAAATTTAAAAGAAAAACTGAAAAAAAAAATACAGATAGGCAAGGCTCAGACTTTCTGAGTCTTAGTTTCTTCTTGAGTCAGACAAAGATGTGTCACCTAATGTTTGCCAATGACCTATCTCTCTTTATAACGCCAAGAAGCCACGAACTTTCCATAAGTTAAATATCTAAAGAACAAAATCACTCACCAAACCCCTCAAGGTACACAGATGCACACGTGTACTCCTGTACTCATTCGCCATCTGGACCCATTCACAAACTATGGGTCAGAGTGCCCTAGGGCACCATAGTGAACACACATTGACAATGTCAGATGCTGTGCAAACCACTGCATAGAGGTAGTTCAGTTTCCAGTTCAGATCACTAAATTCCTTTCAACTATGTCATATCTTTTCAAAACTGGGCTAATGGCAGTTGCTGTGACAAACAATTATCATGTGAAAACAATGTGACACAGGAAATGAGCCCGGTAGTGTCCAATCTGATTCCAAGGTTTGAGAAGTTACTCAATGACCAACAGGTTCATAGGACATAAGATATGATTACATTTATGGACTCAGCTACTTTTTAAAAAGATGATATATATTTTGTTTATCCTGACAGCATAGTGAAGATATTACTAAGACACTCAGGCTGCTACGAACCAAGAATGTTTGGGAACTTCTGTGATTATCTATAACTCATTTCTGGGTCATGTCTTTCTGGTAAATTTGACTTATCTAAAGCTCATGAACTCAAATATTAAATATATCTGTCTAGAAATCATGATTCAAAAACCTCAGTTGCATTTGCCTTAATTTGCAGTACTCTAACCACAAACCTACACAGGCATATAAAGTAACTTTTGCCCCATGAGAGGAGAGGGATCTTAAAGAGCCATGTGCAGCCCTAAAACACAATTTTTCCATAATAAGATGAAAATAGCAGAGTGGAAAAAAAGGAGAGAATTTTAGTCATACTCAGGAGACTGCATAGGATTAAAAAGACAATCATTATAGTCTTTTTAATTCTATTCTGCATTTCTATGTACTCCTGTATATAGGATGAGAATTTAAAAGTGTTGAATGAGTGGTAGGTAGCGAAAGAGAGTGAGCCTAGGGGATTCATTAAGGATTAGACATCTGAACAGAACATCTAAATAAAACAATTAGGGTGAGATCATGTTAGTGAATATGATTCCCAGTTAGGGCGTCATTAAGGCTAGAAAGTAGATGTGAGTAGGGAGTAAATTGGTCTTTCCATGTATGTATGAAAGTTCTCCTTCAGAGGAAAGAAGAACTTCAGATTTACCTTAATGTACTGGTTGTCAGAGACAAGATTCAGCTTCCTGCTGGAGAAAAATATACCGGCATAAATAATCATACCCAGTATACATGAGGAAATTGAAATGAGTACAGATTAAAATGTGGGCCAAAGTAACAAATACAAAAAATAAAAAGAACAGCCATTGCTTCCCTAAGAAGACAAAGAAAAATATCTCTTTTCAGTAGCAGGGTGCAATGCAAAAGATGGGTGTAAAGGAACAGATGTTCATCCATAAAAAGCCACAGAAACAGAAAATCAACACCAGTAGAAAGGCCAGTGTTTTAAGGCATCTACCCAAAAGAGCACAAAACATTCTACGATAAAGACATCTGCACCCGAATGTTTATGGCAGCACAATTCACTATTGCAAGAATGTGGAA
>NW_012148952.1:10114029-10129454 GCF_000956105.1 Propithecus coquereli
TGAAAATAACCACTTTGTTAGTAAGGAGATAGCCTTGTCAGATCTTCCAACTTTTTAGATAAGTCAGAAAACTGAATTATATTTTATATATTTTTTTCTGAAGGATTTCACCAATCCTAGTATATAAAGATTCGTGTTTGAGAAATTGGTTTTTATTACATAAAATATAATGTGTGTGTGTATGTGGGTGTAAGGGAGAGAGGGAGCAAGTACAACTACCAGTTCATCACTAATACTTCTTAAGTTTTGTTTTTTTTCTAATGTCTTCTACGCTGCCTGGTAGAGAGATACTAGCTTCCTAGCAGACTGCTGAACACTGACCAACTCTTTCCTGAGTTGTGATTGAACCAAATGAAACTGCATTAAAATAAAGACTGTTTGGGGAAGGTTTTCAGAGATAAATGTATTTTTTCTTTAAACACAATTTAAACATTGTTTTAAATTCATAATTTTAAAATTTTAAATTTTTCAGCCTATAACTGAAAGCAGAAAATTGGAAAGAGCAAATGAAATCTGAGGTTATTGCTAGACGATTGTAAGATTAAAAGAATTTTTATTTTTCCAATTTGGATTCCCTTTTATTTCTCTCTTTTGCCTAATTACCCTGGCTAGGACCTCCAGTACTATGTTGAACAGGAGTGACAAAAGTGGGCATCCTTGTCTTGTTCCAGTTCTTAGAGGGAAGGCTTTTAGCTATTCCCCATCTAATATAATTTTGGCTCTGGATTTGTTGTATATGGCCTTTTTTGTGCTGAGATATTTTCCTTCTGTGTTTAATTTGTTGGGAGTTTTTATCACGAAGGGATGTTAAATTTTATCAAGTACTTTTTTTGCGTCTATTGAGATAATCATATGGTTTTTGTCCTTCATTCTGTTGATGTGATATATCACATTTATTGATTTGTATACACAATGTATATATATATAAGCAGTCTGTATCCCATAAACATGTACAATCATTATGTGTCAACTAAAAATAAAAGCAAGACAACTTAATCACTTGGTTTAGGAACAAATATACAACTACATTTTTCAATAATCACTGAGGACATTGCTCTACCAGATGCCTGCATAAATGACACTAGATAATGACAAAGCTATTCATGAATATAGGTTAAGTTATAATCGACATATTCTATGTAGGAAGACAGAATAAAATACTAGGGAGCATTAAACATGTTTTGCCATAAATAATTCCAAGTTTTCAAAAGGTTTCTAATTGAATTCCTAGAAAACATTTTTATATGAAACATTTCTATTCCTGAAATTGCCACATAATATGGTATCAATGCAATCCAGGGTATATATGTGTACAGTACATTGTAAAAGAAAAGTGGCCATAAATTCTTCCAGTTTCTGTACGATAAATGTGATTTTGCCAACCCTGCCATGAAGAAGTGGAGACAATTTTTAGAACCCCTTAAAACTTGGTTGGCCTCATCACTTGCTTTGATCATTAATTAGAATTTGATGAACGTGATATTCCAAACTTAGAACTCCAAATTACCTTGCAGCTTCTGCTCTTGCTTTCTTAGACTGCTGCCCTGACAGCATCACAAGAAAAATGAGATGCTAGCCTCCTTAAAGATAAGACAGCATGTGGGAGATGTCCTAGCCAACAGCCAGCACCAACCACTAGTTGCAGGAATAAGGCTATCCTACACCATCAACCCCTTGCTGTGTGATCAGCTGACTGCCACTCTGTGAGTAAGCCCAGAAGAGACCTGCAGAATTATACAAATGGACTAAGCACAAATTGTCAAACCTTGGGATTTGAAGTTAATAAATGACTATTGTTTAATCCATGAAGTTTCAGGATGGTTACATGGCAAAAAATAACTAATACACTGTCTATATCAGGGCAGCAAACTTTTTCTTAAATGGCTAGATATGAAATATTTTAGATTTGTGGGACATACAGTTTCTTACACAACTACTCAACTCTGTGCAGTATCACAAAAGCAGGCATCGGTGATATATAAACACATGAGCATGGCTGTGTTCTAATAAAACTTTATTTATACAAAGAGATGACCAGGTTGTAACCTGCACTTTGCTGAACTCTGGTATATAGTATATACATATATATTTATATGTGTACATTGAATATGTGTGTTTATAAGCTTTCAAGAAATATACAAATATATGAAGGCTTTCATGATTGATGAATAAGAGAATGAACAAGTAAATACTTAAGTGGAGAATGGGAAGAAGGAAGACAATAGATCGATTAGGGATAGCTGGAGTTGAAAGGAATGAAGTCACTAATCAGCGAAAAGAGCGTAATAAAGTCATTATATGCGTATACATATATATGCACATATACATATATATACATGTATACACAGATGCTCCTTAACTTACCAGGGGGTTACAATGGGTTTATCAGGATGGAACCCCACTGTAAATCAAGAAACATACTGAATGCCTATTGTTTTTACAACATTGTAAAGTCAAAAAATCTTAAGTCAACCCCCATAAATCAGGAATCCTCTGTATATGTATGTATGTGTATATTTATTTTCAGTTTCTCTATGAAACACTGATAGCAAATTTGCTCTTTATTTATAGCAATAGCTCACTTCCAATGTGATAGATAGCCAGTTTGTATTATTCTGAAACTTGTAAAAAGTTTTAAGGATAAATAAATCAATGAACATCCACTTCGAACCTGATATTTCTCAAGTTTAAACTCATTCTCTTGGTGCTATCTCTTAAAAATAGTAATAAAAGGTGTTGCTCAAGCAGAATGGCTGTCTAATCTAGACATTACACTCTTGTGAAAATAACCACTTTGTTAGTAAGGAGATAGCCAGCCTGGTAGAGATTGGACTGACACACTGAGACAGCTATGTGCCTGCGTGGCTGACATCCAGTAGGCCATGTTATTAAGACCCAAGATGTTATAACAATTTCTTTATGTAAATAAAGGTGATAATAGTAACAAGGCTGTTGCAATCTGGCCAATAGTGAGCCCCCCACTCAAGTTTTTCCACTTAATAAATGTTTCTCTTAACTTCACATTAAAGATTTTGACTCTGATCCCAGTTAAAGATAAAATTTTTAAAAATGGAGACTTCAAATCTGATTCTGTATTGAATTCTAACGTGAAGATCTTTGCTAGAATGCTTCGAAAGAGATTAGAAATATTGATTCTCATTTAAGTACTCTTAGATCACCAAAATCTCACTAATGAAGAAATTCTTTAGATAATGATTCCTATTGGCTAGTTAACAAACTATATCATCAACATGTAATACATTAATCCCTCTATAACATGACCTGAAATCCCTAAATTCAAAAAGTATCACTTCATTTTCTGTCTGTAATTGATTAAAATATGGCATTAATGAAATGTCTAGTTCTTGCTCAAAATTCATATGGATGTAATTTTTAAAGAAATGATAGGGCTCCAAAACTTCTTAAAAACTTTATTTGACTTTCCCAGGTTAGGAAATAGGGATATGATTGGATCACCTTGAATGGGAGGGAGATGGTACATGGAAAATAAATCTTATCCTGCTACCTGGAACAGTTTTTGGATAGTTCTTGTTATGGCTGAATCTTTCACATCACTCAGGTCTCAGTTCAAACACCATCTTTTGTACAGAGATCATTTTTTGATCACTGTTTTAGGAAGAACTCTCTATAAATCAGACTTAGAGACAGAAATGTGCAGGTAGGAAATTTACTGGGAATTCCCTTGGAATTAACACTCGTGGGGGAATGAAGGAACCTAGGGTGGGCAGAGGAATGTAGTTAAAATCAAGGTCTCAGCAGGTCCATCTTTCTCACCGGGAGCTCTGGTGCTGGGATGTATCTATAAAATTATTCTAATTTTTCCCAAAAGAGTAGGCATTCATACAGCCTCATCATTAAGTCACTGCATGAGGGCTGGGGGCATAACCATGGGTCACTTAGCTCTCCTTGGCTAAAGGCGATTCCATTCCCAGAGGAAGGCCCTAGCTGAAGGCTGTCAGCCAAAAATACTTGGGGAAGTAAGGCCTCAGTTCTGAAAGGAGAAATAGGTGTCGTACAACAGCATCTAGGACATTCCATTCCCTGTGCTATTCAGATCCTTGTGATTTCTATGCAGCCATGTGTAGCTTAATAACAAGGATACATTCTGAAAAATGTGTCCTTAGGTGATTTTGTCATTGTGCAAACATCATAAAATGCACTTACAGAAACCCAGATGGTGTAGCCTATTACACACTTAAGCTATGTGGTGCAGCTTATTGCTCCTAGACTACAAGCCTACACAGCATATTACTGTACTGAATACTCTAGGCAACTATAGCACAATGGTAAGTAATTAAATGTCTAAACACAAAAATGGTACAGTAAAAATAATGGTATTGTACTCTTATGGAACCACTGTCCTATATGCAGCCCAGTCATTGACCAAAACATCATTATGCAGTGCATGTCTGTGTTAAGTTCTAGTACTAGCTCCTCTAGAATTCCTGGGGAAAACACACAAGTGGGAAGTAAGTGAGATGAGCTACAGCACTAATGCTAGCCAGAAGTCGTAAATGGTGCTCATTGTTTCTCTCTTCCATTATGTTTTTTAGATTTACCTTCAACTGGTGCCTCTGCTAGTCCAGGTAGCTACTGACTGGGGTATTGCAGAATATCATCCCTGAGGGGCCAGGGCTCTTATTCGCCATAAGTTTCTCAGGCCTTACCTGTTGATCTTGTTCAGTTACCATAAAAATTTGGCAAGAGAGAATCAAGAGATGCTTGGCAAATCACCAGGTGAGTCATGGTGAGGGATATGCAAATTCTTCCCAATCCCCATTGTGTAACAGTAGCCACACATCTTCCTGATGATCAAGGTGACCTGTCTCTTTAGGAAGATGACTTATCTATCTGCTGGTAAAGTGATATGAGAAGGTTCAAGTGACTTAGTAGCAGCTACAGTATAAATTTTAATGGGCTTTTGTGGCCTTCAGAGATCCAGGACCTTTAAACCTATGGAGTCAAGAATTGTGGGGACAGGAAGCACAAATTCCCTAAGTGAGTCACTGGGGTGATGATAAATAGGGATATCTCTTATTTGCTGTATCCACATGTTATACCTGTTGAGGACATGGTTCTACAAGACGGTCCTTAATGTACAGTGCATAGTGTAGACTGGAGGATGGGGATGCATCTTCTCAGTGTGTTATTTCCAAGCTGTGCCTTGATGAGACTCTTCTGTTACTCTATAAGGCTGGCAGCTTCTGAGTGCTGTGGTATGTGATATAGTCAGTGGATCCCGTGGTTATCTGCCAATCTCCTCCTTGCTGATGTGTGAATTACTTGATATGATATTACATAGGGTGCATGCTGATATATCAAACATTCTCTAGTCCATTGTATAATGATGCTAACAGAGGCGTTGTGAGCAGGAAAGGCAAATACATTCTTGGCATGTGGACTATTCCAGTCAAGATGAATTTCTGCCCTTTCTAGGGTGAAAGGGATCTAATACAATCAACATACTACCAAGAGGTTGGTTGGTCTCCTCAAAGGTTGATACCATATTGGAGGTACAGCACTTGTCTCTGTTATTGGCAAGCTGGATATTCAAGAATGGCAGTAACTCCATCAAACTTGGTTAGTGGTATCACGTACTATAGGGCCCATGCACTGATTCCTTCCCTGCCACCGTGACTGCTCAATTTATTTACCTATTATACCAGCACATGAGAGAGACTGAATGCCATGAACCGGGTGACTTCAATTTGGTTGTTTAATGTCTCTTTTACATTGGATGCTCTCTGGTGAGTGTTAACCTGTGACATAATGATGTTCACACTTTGTGACCATTCTCATAGATTCATCCACACACCTATTTCCCATATCTCCTTTTTCTCAGTCATTTAATTTTTCTCCTTCCAGGCCCCTAACCAATCAATCAGACCATTCACTACAGCCCATGGGCCTATATATTTTCTTATCTTGGGTTCCTTTTCTTTCCACACCAAATGGAACACTAGGTGGACCCCTAAAGCTCTGATCATGGGAGGACTTACTCATCAGCTGCTTTTCAGGGTAAGTTTTAGTTTTCACTCATATACTGAGCCAATGCAGCTGTGAACCAAACTCAGTCACTTTCCTCCTCTGACAGCTAATCATAAGGGTCCTCCTCATGTGCCACAGGTGCGAGCTGAGGGAGGAACCTGGGTGTAATGGTGATGGTTGGCATGGCTACCTGAGTGTGCACTGTGCTTGTGCCCTCTATCCCTGCTCTCACACAATCCCAGATGTGAAAGTCCATCTTTTGATGGATTTCATCTGGCTCTGCCCCACCTTATGACTTGTTGAGTCTCTCAGAAATTCGCATGATGGAAGATCTGGTATATAATTACTTGATATCTCATGGTCAGCTGACCCATATCTCCTAAGAACTGTTTTTGAAAGAGAGTATAATTCTTCACTGCAGGTGGTGAGATCTTACATCAGAACCCTAGGGATCTATGTTAGATTCTCCTATTAGAACTTGCCATAAACTCTGCATTCTTTCCTACCACTCATACATGTAATAATATAGAATTTGTTGTGTCATATGGCCCAAGTGGTAAAACCACTTGCCCCTAGACCTGCTACAGAACTGTTTTAATGCTTTACTTTTCACAGAAAACTGGAAGCCTCTGCTATCACACAGTGATGTTTGGAAGTAGTAGGACCAAGTATGGAATATGCTGTATCTACAATTCAGAGTGGTGAAATACTCTGTGTTTTAATTTGATTGGATTGTTTCATCATGCCCTAGACTGTTGGACTCCTAAAATAATCACTGACATGGCTGGCCCCTAAATCTTCATGGGGTTTATAATCCACTTGCTGGGGCACATGTGTGTTTCTAAGGCCGCCAACATACTTATGACTTCTTGCTACTCTCATCCAGTTAACATGATGTCATTGACACGATGGACCAATGCACAAAATCTCTGAGTACCCAAAACAATTCTGAACACTGTTCAGATGGTCCAGATCTCCTCTGACTAATTATGAATAGCAGAATTGGGATATTAACATAGACTTGCGTCAAAAAAAAAAAAATAAATGTATAGTGAGGAATGCTAGTCTACTAGGGTTTCCAAGGCAAAATATCATAGACTGGGTGGCTTAAACAAGGGACTTTTATTTCTCACAGTTCTGGAGGCTATGGAGTCCAAGATCAAGGTGCTGGTGGATTTAATTCCTTGTGACAGCTCTCTTCCTGTCTTTCGGACAGTTGTCTTCTCACTGTGTCTTCACCTGGCAGAGAGAGAGTTAGAGAGTAAGAGAGAGAAAATGTGCTCCAGTCTCTCTTGCTCCTCTTATAAGGACAGTAATCCCTCATTGGGGTCCCAAGTCCTAACCTTATCTAAATCTAATTATCTCCTGAATACCCCACCTCCAACTATCACTATATTGAGGGGTAGGATTATAACATATGAATTTTGGGGATAGAGAAACATTCAGTTCACAGCATGGGGAAATTCTGGTAAAGATTTCTTTCATTAAACAACAGAAAGAGTCATAAAGGAAAACATCCTTTGTGCAGCCCCAGTCACCATTCCTACAACCCTGCCTTCTCCACATCCTCCCCTCACATGACCACGGTGTCTGAAGCCATGGCGTGGCTCTGTAACAATAAACACAAGTACAGAAGGCCGATGCATTAAAAATGGAGGAAGGATGATAACCTCTCAGGATTTTAATGATATCCTTAAACTGCAGAAACTTCCTAGAGTTCTTGTTACTTGAAGAATATTTTTCTTATTTGACTGAAACCATTTGGACTAGTTAACAATTTGGAACCATAAAAATGAAGTCTAAAACATCAATAGCTTAATACTATAAAAATCATGTCTCTCATAACAGTTAGAATGGGGGTTTCATCTGGGTTACTCTCCTACTGACAATGATTCTGGAACCAATGCTCGTTCTCACGTGGCTAAAACATCTTCAAAACTTGGCTTCCAGAGTTACCTTGGGGATCGCCTGAATTCCAGTTTTAGAAAATGAAAAAAGAACATGGACCATCACACATGGGAGGTTTTTAGTGGATAAGCCTAAAACCAGGTCATATGGTAAAATTGTAAAACTGTTTCTCCATGAAGACACAGAAAGGAGTGTGACTTTATGCCCTGTACCTAGGACAGTGCCTGACTCATAGCACAAACTCAACATGCAATCATTTAATGCATGAATAGATCAGCTTGCTTTGTTTTGTTTCACGGCCAAGATTGTACAAGTTGAGTATACCTTATCAAAAATACTTGGGGCCAGAAGGGATTTAATTTTGGATTTTTTTTTTTTTTTTGGATTTTGGAATATTCGCATATACTGTACATAATGAGATATCTTAGGGATGGGACCCAAGTCTGAACGTGAAATTGATTTATGTTTCATACACACCTTAACACATACCCTGAAGGTAATTTTATACAGTATTTTAATAATTTTGTGCATTAAACAAAGTTTGTGTTAAGTACTCACGTGTGGAATTTTCTACTTGTGGCATCATGTTGGCTCTCAAAAACTTTCAGGTTTTGGAGCATTTCATATTTTTGATTTTCTGATTAGGGCTACTCAACCTGTATTTCTAGACCTAAGTATATGTCTTGCAAATGTTTTACATGACCATAGTATAAGACATTTATTATATACATGCAAATTCTGAGTTTTAGAGAAATAACTCAAATAGTGCTATTCTATTATTGATAGATTCATTATTTCATCAATATATATCTATAAAATGAGAGTAGCAATCTATAAGCCTCCTTAGTGGCAATATATATAATCTCCATGAATCTTCACACCAGGGTGAGGTTTCATCAGTGTTTGATTAAGAGGTAGTCTGTTTTTTTTCCTTTGCTCATAACTCAGTGAGAGACCATCGCCTTTCAATATGACATTAAAAACTTAACCTGATCAACTGAGTAAAAAGTTACTCAATCTTCCCTTTTGTTATATAGGGAAAAACTTTATTTTATAAAGTGAGTGTTTGCCTGAATTGATTGAATTTACCCATGGTTACAAGGAAAGAATCTAGTTTGTCAAAGATGACTTATAATGGATTTTCTATTTTACCGTTTGTGCTTGGCATCTACTCAGGTTTATGTCTACCTCTCTATTGATTATGCTTCCTTAATTTTTTTCTCTTAGAAGGCTATGTCATGATTCAAAAAATGCATGTGATTCTGCACATCAAATTGGTTGACACAATTATAGATCATTGACTAAGCTGCAAAGTCTATTAAGTTAGTATCAATTCGAGGCAAAAAATATATTTATATTTTCTGACACAATATATACTGAAGCTAAGCACACACATCAGATGAATTATTCACTCTTCTATTTGTTGTTTCTTTTTAATTACACAAATTTTTAGTGATTATATTGAAAAATGTGCAGACAACAGATTCCGAATAAACAAATGAAAGTTCTCAGAAGAAACGTCACATTTTCATAGCAACACAGAGCTTCTAATTTTTATTTGTTAGTATAATTTAGATGCTTTAAAGCATAGGTCAGATTAACTCCTGACATAATCCAGGTACTTAAACTTTGTTTCCTAGTACTAAAGACATGAACATACATATAACTTCCATCATCTAACATTGTTTTGGTATTATTGTGATGGCCTACTGTACTTTTGCAAATTACTTTATCTTCCTTGCTACTCTGCAATTCTTCTTGTCAATGCCATGTCTCTGATAATGTCATTTTGTGCAGTGATTGTGTGAATGCTTAGAGTTACTGATAACATCCACAGACAGTATCTTTAGTGAAGTAGTAAGGGAATATTTTTCCATTCTGTGCAACTGTCTTACAGTAACTGATTTCTTACATGATGGCTTTCTTGGCATCCAATGCAAGGACTAGCCCCAAGAGAAAATTCTATGCACAAGTTAGAAATGAGTGAAAAAATTTCCTAAAATAGAACTGCATCAGAATATGTGTTCTCTTTTAACAAGTTCCGAAACCATTGATTTTCTATAATCACTAATCAATAATGATCATAACTCTAAACACAGTATTTTTGAAATAACAGATCTTCAAAAGACTTTTATCTTGATAATTTTTATATTATTTTCTTTGCTTAACTATAACACAAAGGGAATAGAGACCATCCATTTGATAGCCCATTGTTTGATCTAATTAAGTGTTTACAAAGTTAAAAATAAATTGTTTAGTAAGAGATAGGGGAAACAAGGAAGCTAATGGGAAAGACAATAAAGGGGTGATAAAAAGGTTTTGGGTTTGGTTACAGCTTTATATATTTATTTTATTTTATTAGAGGCTAGCCAGAGGTTGACCATGCCAGATAGCTAGAAGATTAATTCATATATTTTAAAACCCAGGCCCAAAATTTTGACAGATACTGTTTTAACAATGAGTCAGATTAAATTGATTGCTAAATTTTGGTAGACAGATAGTGAAATTTTTTCAATTTAAATCAAGATGTTCTTATACATTAACATTTGATCATAAACTCAAAATGTACTTCAAAATGCTATTTCCAGAAAATATAATGTCAAACACAATTTTATAGTATTTGTGACTTGTACCATTACTGTCTTATTTATAATTTCAAAAGACTTATAAAACATTTCTAGTTAGTTTTTTTAAAGAAAATATGAACATGCAAAATTTGAAATAAGGCATTTTCTTTTAACAAACAATATATTATCATCTTTGAAGGCGAAAAAATCAAAGAACCTTTATTTTATTCCAAATTATTAATGTACACATATCTTGTTTGGCATAAATTCTTGATATTACTTCATTCAAGATTAATCTTCTTTATAATTATTATTGTTAATCTGACTACCCAGGATATGGGTGATTTACCCATTATTTTTCAAAGACCTGATTTTCCCTTTCACCAGGCTATTTCCCAGTATAGTATATGGACTCCCTTTGGATGTTTATCCCTGGAAAAAAAATCTATCCATTCCCACTATGTGTGTATCTTAACTTACATAGATGAAATGTGCAGGGAAAGGAGATTGTGGACTTGTGAATCTGGAGTAGGATCAAAGAATCATAGCACTTAAAGAGCAAAGTTTGTAAATTCAGATGACAGCAGGGGCTTGGTAGGTAATATAAATGGATTCAACAGCCAGGCATAATCCAATAGACTGTGGTGAACTTGAAAGCCTATGTTCCTTTCAAAAAGAGAACATCTACAAAGGTCAAGCAAATTGTTTCCTTGTTGAAATGTGGACTAGATCTTACCAACATAGGAAGAGAAGTCAGAAATCCAATTTTTTATGTCAAGTCTCAGTTAAATGTAGGTACTTAATTCAAATTACTATATTAAACAATATACAAGCCATGTAAAACTAATCTCTGGAAGAGATGTGGCCTATTGATAGCCAATTTTAAATGTATGTACAGGTTTACTGTAGGAATTACAAATTTGCTATAACAGAAATCCGAAAAAAAAATTTTAAATTGAATTTTAGTCTTTCAACACTAGTTACCATTTCCTGTTATTTCATATCTGTTAGCTTTAATCATCTGCTTGCTTACAGTCTCTGAATGCCCTTAAGATTGTAACCAATGTTGGTCCAAAAATCTCAATGACAATGTTAGTGTGATCTCATCGGTTCAAGAGAGTGTGGGCGTATGGTTGAAAAATGGGAATGAGAGGTTTAGGAGATTGATTGATGGGCTGTACCAGGGAACTGTGACCATGCCCCTTCTGTGTAAGATGTGGCACCTCTTCAACCATTTGAGTATTTGTGTCTATGTAGAATAAAGCCTGAATTCATATCGTTAAGGGTGTTTGATATTAAAATAATAACTGATCATTTATGCGGTAAATAATGGGAGTTTGGAGGGCATGCATCTGCTCTGGCCCTGGCAGAGGTAAATGAGGATGTTCATAGTTTTAGCTAAGTCATATGGGGGAGAATAATTCCTTGATGAAAGACTTTTCCTGAAAACAGAGGAGTTTAGAGATTTTTAACCCTTGTTTCCAGAATCACAGGGTTAAGTTAAAATTCAATATTGTCAGTAAGAATTTGACAGTGAGGGACAAAGAGAAACCTATAGAGAATTTAAGGAATCTAAGTTCCATTAAGAGATATTTTATAACATAGCCCAAGAAGATAATCCATACCTGTAGGGCAGTGGTTCTCAACAGGGGTAATCCTTTCACCTCGAACCCCTGGGGACATCTGGACACATCTTTGGTTGTCACAAATGGTGGTTGACCTGCTACTGGCATCTATTGGATAGAGGCCAGGGATGATGCTAAGCATCCTACAATGCACAGGGCAACCTCCCCACCCCCACACAAGAAAGCATTATTCAGCCCAAGCTTTCAATAATGGTGAGCTTGAGAGACTCTGCTATAGGGGAAAAAAATCCAGCAACGTAAGTTTGAGACCTGAACAATTTTCTGCCATTTTCCAGCCATGTGGACTCTAATATGTAACTTAGCTAGTTTGAGCCTCAGTTTCAGGGTTTTCATGAGGATTAATGAAGTGAAATCTGTGTAAGCACCTACTTTCCACAGTGCCTGGAAAATAAAAGTCCTGTAGAAAATAGTCATTACTTTTCCATTTTCCAAACCTCCTTCCATCTACTTCTACCCAGTTTTCATTTGGTTTTCTCTGGGCTACCTTTTTTTTTTAGTAATCAACCATTTCACAATGATCTGGAAGAGAATCGAATCGAAAGATTCTAGGGTCAGAAAGAAGGAGAATACAGGTTTAGGTAAAACAACTTACTGTCTCTGTGTTTGAGTTTTCTTAACTGTCAAAAGGACAAAAAGTCATTTTCCCTGACCTGTCTCAGAGATGAGAATAAATGAGTTACCAGGGAAGATAATGGTTTGTCCAGAAGAAGTGATCAATAAATGACTTGTACTTTAGCAACATATAAAAGCACTTTCAGAAGTTACACACATTATCTTAATAAATGGCCATTATGATTTATTTTACTGTAATATATTTACCCAGACTTCTTGTTGACAAGTGTGTTCTTTAATTTTTAAAAAAGTATATTTTAAATTAAAGAATTATCTATAACAGTTTAAAATATACAGAGAGATGAGTTTCAGATTAAGAGTACAAACTTCCTCATACACCAATACCCATTTCTTCACAGGATAGTCAATTTCTTTTCATAGTTTCTCAGTTTTGTTTTTCAGGTAGCTTCCTTTATGAATTTAAAACAAATGTTTTGATTTTTTTTCTTGATTTGCTAACTTTAGACACTATCGTTTTGTTCCACTCTTCAAAAGATTAATCACATAGTGACTTACCCAACCATATGTCTCTTCTCCTACCCAATCTCCTAGAGTTTGTTTATATTGTTATTTTAAAATTGTAAAGTTTATACATTTCCCATCTGAAATGTAGCTGAAATTGTGTTACAGTTTTACTATGGGTTGATTCCAAAAGTATAAACACAATAAAATGACATTTACAGGTTTACAATTATGTAAATATGTAACCCAAATACTGAAACTGAGACTGTGGAGAAGGAAGTGAAATTCTCTGAGACTGAAATTCTGATGCTACAAGGATGGTGTTTTGAGCACTCACATCTAGTGGCTTTTTCTTTCTTTTTTTTTCTGAACTTACATTTTCTTCACAAATCTTCAATGACCACTAATTCATATTCATAATCATCTTCTCATTTTCTTTTTTTTTTTTTTTAAATTGAGCTGTTTCTTCCATTCATTATCACAGTTCTTTTCATCTGGAACTCTTGTTAAACAAGATCTAAAATCCTGAATCTTTCTTCCATGAAAATAATCTTTCCTATTTTTATTCTTCCCTTTGTCTTCTGCTCTTTTTGCCTCCTGGGACATTTTCTCAAATTTTACCTTTCAGATAAAATGATAAAATGATCTCCCAGATCATCAGCTAGATCCTTAGTTCTGTTCATTTCACTTTCTATTCTTTAAGATGACTTTGAAAATTTTTAAGTACTTTTTTTTAAAAAAAAATCTTTTTTTGGCATATTTTAACAATTTCATTTATTATTATTTTTAATTGGCAAAAGGTGTATATATTTATCATGTACATGTTTTGAAATACTGTATGTATACATTGTAAAAAGGCTAAATCCACCTAATTAATATATGCATTACCTCACATACCTATTATTTTTTCATTGTGAGAATATTTATTTATTCATTTTTTTGAGACAGAGTCTTGCTCTGTCTCCCCAGCTAGAGTACAGTGGTGTTATCATAGCTCACTGCAACATCAAACTCCTGACCTCAAAGGATCCTTCCACCTTGGCCTCCCAGAGTGCTAGGATTACAGGCGTGAGCCACCGCACCTGGCCTACATTGTGCGAATATTTAAAATCTACTCTCTTAGCAATTTTCAAGAATAAAATACATTGTCACTATAGGGGCCAAGGGAAAACTTTCCCTTTGCCCTCTGATGTTTGGCTGAAAAGGCAACTCACAAAATGTAGATTAGTTGGAGAGAAGGCCTGATGTGCACACCAAGGAGAACCACAGAGCGACTACCCCAGCTCAGAAGCTAATATACCATCTTGAGGTTAAGAAAGAATGGGGGCTTGGATTGTGGCAAAATAGGTTATGGGAGGGGGCGAAGATGAGGCCTAGCCAGCAAAGATGCCCTTGTCTAGATGACACTTCTCAGGTAGAATTCCTCAGAGAGAATAGTAAATTCAGACTCTCATTTAATCTTTTCTAGATCCAGACAAGGGAAGGCCTCAGAGAAAACTGAGCTGTGTCAATGCAGATTTTCTCTACAGATGCAAATCAACCCACAAAAGACAGCTTTGCAAGGCTACTTTTGTTTGCAGGCCCTCTGAACAGCCATCTCAAAATACATATGTCAAAGAAATACATTTTGGGGTATAATATTTTTGTTTCCTGCAGTATTAACTCAGAAAGACAAATACCGCATGATCTCACTTATATGTGGAATCTAAAAAAAAGTTGAAGTCATAGATGTAGAGAGTATCGTGGTGGTTACCAGGGGCTGAGAATGGGGGGTGGTTGAGGAGATGTTGGTCAAAGAACACAAAACATCAGTTAGACAAGAAGAATAAGTTCAAGAGCTCTATTGCACAACATGATGATTATAGTTAATAATCCTCTCTTATTTTGACAGCGGTCTCTTTTTTTGTGAATACAGTAAGTGCTTGTTTTCTTCTGAATACGCTAAATCTAACTTATAGATGTTCTTCTCTTCACTGTATCATTTCTGTCTCTGCCTGGTCGGCTGTGTGTTTCCTCACCCTGGCATTTTCTTTCATATTTGGTTCATGTGTTTGGTGATTTACAAATCATTATTTCATGACTAGAAGCACTAGTTTAATTAGAATAAGTTGTTTTCATAGGTTTACTCTGCAGATACATATAGTCTGTTTCCCTAAGTGACTAAGTGATATACATGTGAATGGTGTATTTGTGTGCACGGTATATTTCATATATGATTATA
>NW_012148952.1:10130174-10133531 GCF_000956105.1 Propithecus coquereli
TTAAGTGTACATTAAATCATTCGCATCCGTCTTCTCCATCTCCTTGGTTCTTACATGCAGATGGAAGAGCTCACCGAGGGCTAGGTTTCCAGCATTGACCATCTCCTGCTTCACCTCATCACTGCTTCCTTCATCTATCTGAACAGGCCGAGGCTGATAAGCTCTGTAGATAAAGATTTGGGGGCAACATATAAGATTCTGCACAGGCTGCTCAAAACCAGGCTTTATCAGAGCTGTGTCTTAAAGTATCAAGTCTTTGTTCAGCCCTTAATATTATGCTTTGATTCTTACTTAGCTGCTGTGTCTTTTGTGTATTGCCTTATTGAAAACACAGAAAATAGAAAGTATGATGAGCAGGTATTTGATTTAATCAAAGCCTCACCCTAATTCCTGATAATGCCCATTCATATATTCTATAATACTATGTCTATATGAGTTCATTTGAAATTATAAATATTAATGAAGAAAAGACCCTCACGTATCAATTAGCATTCACTAATGCTTTGCCTTGAAGGATTACATTCACAATCTAGACCCTCTTCACGTGGGGCCAGACTCCCCACTGTCACCCCTCACTCTCCTCAGGATACCATATTTGAATTGTAGCTCCACTTATTTCGCTCTCCCTAGGAGAAAATAAAAGCACATTGTAATGCAAGTATTGTTTTATACTGATAACACTGAAAAATATCTAATTCAAAAATAAAATTTTCTTCACATAATGTTTGCCTTTTCTGTAACACTAGTGACCAATACTGGAATTAGTAACAAATTACTTTTGACGTGCCTCTCTCCTGATTGTGGCATACCAATGTGTTTCTACTTTGAGATTTAGAAGTGTAACATTAACAATAATAAGGGATAAATGGGACATAAAAAGTTTGATAAAAATAAAGAGAATCCAAAGCATTCCACTACCTGCAAAGGGTAGGCCTTATTAGGGTGCCACTTTGTGAAGAGGTGAGCTGCGGTATATTACTGGTTTAGTACCTAAGAAGGCACAGGTGCACTTGCCTATGTGCATGGTTGTGGTGCGCATGGGATAGCTGTGGGGAGGTTTGCAGGCAACGTTGTAGGAAACTGTTGTTTCTTGGCAATGTTGCTAAGATCTCTAGTTGTCCTCCAACATCACGGAGTCCATAGGTAGTGGAACATTATTTGAGTAAATGAAAGCCCTCTGGGAAAATGTTAAATGACCCGAAGACAGAAAGGTGTGAATGAAGAAGCTCGCTTGGGTTTCAGTGTTTGTCACTCTGTTACCGTGGCAACCATTGCTAGCAAAACAATAAAATCCACAGTTACTTATACGGTTGTGTTGAGTTGTTGGGGAAAAGTTATAAAAGAATTTGGATCATCTATTCTCAGGAGACCCATTTGAATCATTGAAGTTTAATGTCATTTGTCTGTATTTCTTTCAACCATGCATTCCACATTCCAATTTGCTTAAATGGTGGATGCACATGCCAAATCTAATTATCTCTTATCTCACGAAGTCATTAATCATTCCCATCCATTATTCATTGACTACTGATAGCTACTCCAATCTTTAGTACATGAAACTTCAATACATATTACCATCCGTGTTTATAAGTGACATTTATCCCTGAAATGTACTGCATGGCATTTCTAAGTTAGATGAAACATTCTTGGCATGAAAACTGGTGGTGTGTTTTATGGTGTTCTTCACATTATCCATAAAATTAATAATATAAAAACAATATGCTAGAGATCATTGTGAAACTGCTGATATTTGATTGTGATGTTAATTAGCACAGTGTTGCGAAAATGGTGCACAATCTAAACAGCATCCCCGGATCTCAAAGCACTTTAAAAAGAGGTTGTAAATTATTAACAACATCGGAAGGAAAGTGGTATGAGAGGACTATTAGCACAGTTAAAAGATAAAAGTAATATGAAATTGGTGGTAACTAAAGTATTTTCTAGCCATTTAACATCCTCAACTGGACATTCTACACAATTCATATTGTCCCATATATACTTTGACCTTTTGTATTCCTCTGCTCTAAAATGTTTCAGTGGTACTAAAATAGAAATAAATAATGATTAAGTCCAACCCCCATTTTTTTCCAAAGACAC
Organism: Propithecus coquereli; assembly: GCF_000956105.1. Lineage (NCBI taxonomy): Eukaryota > Metazoa > Chordata > Mammalia > Primates > Indriidae > Propithecus > Propithecus coquereli. The sequence continues at coordinate 10,132,272 of NW_012148952.1, forward strand.
TTGGAGCGTCTATGGTGCAGCAGAAATTTGAATGCAGATCTCCTGACTGCAACTCAGCACTGTTTCATTCATGGATAGTGAAGGATGGATCCCAGTTTTTTCAGTGCCTCCTGCATAACCAGTGACTAAACACAGTGCCACTACATTCCATTTTCACAGGTCTGTTGAAAAGGATAATTATTTATTTACATTTTTATCTATGTTTGCGTCTATAATCTCTATCTATCTATATTTTCAGATGAGGAAATTGAGGCTCATCAAGGTTAAGTTACTTGTCCAAGCTTCCTAGGTAGCAGATAGATCTGCCAAGATCTGAATCTTTATTTGTCAGATTCGAAGTGTCATGTACACATTTTCAAAGACTCTACCTTTAGTTAGTTTCATATTATGCTGGGCAAGTAGGAGGAACTTACTCTTTATGATAAAAACTAATGTTAAGTTTCAAAGATTCTGTAGAGAACACTTAATCCAAATTTCTTACTTTAGAGATTAGAAAACTGAGACACAGAGAAGGTACTTCTTTGCACATATGTAATTGTTAAAACTGAAGTAAAGCAAAAATTTCGTAACTTTTCATCTTATTGATATGTTTTCTACACCTCTCTGCTTTCTTCTTGAGCTGCTCACAACTGGAATATCATGCAATCCCCTTTCCCCTTTCATTTCCTCTTTTGCTAGATAAAATCTATACTTAATGTAAGATTGAGCTCAAAGTCTTCATCTTCTGTAAATCCTTACCAAATTTCCAACATACAAAGAATTTTTCTTTTCTTAGAACCAATAGAATATACCCATGGTATAATTTATCTTTTCCACTTCCTATATCTTTTTATTTATTTCTCCTTATAATCACTCATCCTTTGTTAAACATGCTGATACCTTGTCCCACCAGCTAGATTAAGTTCTGTTCTACACTTCCTTGTTCTACACTCTTCCTATTGTATTGCCTTTGCGTGGGAAACACTGAATCAGTATTTGATGATTGACTGATGTTTGACCAGAACAGAGAGTACATTGTTTATTTTGTTTTATTTAAAAGTTACAGCAAGTCAAATAATATGTGCTTTTATCACTGAAAAGGCAAAGGAGAATTGTACAGGCTGAAAATTCACTGCAGTGTTCTGCCTGCTACCACGGAGGTAGAAAGCCAAAACAGCAGTTTTATTGGCCAGCTTTTCCTGTGTTGGGCTTCTAGGCCAATTAGCACAGTATTTTAATATGAATTGTCTTAAAATAGCTGCTACTGTTCATATTCAAAAT
>NW_012148952.1:10135451-10136655 GCF_000956105.1 Propithecus coquereli
CTAAACAGAAAATGGCAAGGACAGAAACTTGGATCTTGGCTAGTGCCTTAAAACCTGACCCATTCTTGTTCTTTTTCACTGTGGGGGAAAATGAATTTCCAATTTGAAGAAAACCAAACATATGAAATACAACCTTTGAAATGTGAAAAATTAAAAGCCAATGATAAGATTTTTTGAAGTATTTATCTTCTTTGTTTCCTCAAATGGTGAGCCACCTAAGGGCAATAGATCATAGTTTCACTTAAAAAATACATTTAAGTTAGATTTTTAATAAGCCATATTATTAGGCTAAATATTATAAAAGTTACCTGTTTCATACTTGAGATTGTGTATATATTTTCAAAATGACCAAATATACACAGTTTTGTTGACAGAACTTTATTTGTTGAATATTTCTACTTTATATAATTTTGTTCTAGTCTCTACCATCATTGCTACTGACAACAATTATATAGCACTTCAGACATTTCAAGTTATTTTGTATTTTCTCTGCTTGGGCAGTCTTGACTGAATATGAATGCTCTCTTTCCATCAACCTGGAGTAGTTGAAACACATTGATTTAAAAGCAATATTAATGATATAAATAGGTAAAAGTACAGTACCACCTGGATAAGAATTTTAGGGTAAGAGAAAAGTCTATGTTTGAAGTGGAGATTATTCACACACATGCACATAATATATCTCTTGGTTGTTTTTAATGTTTGAAATTCAACTGTTCTTTTTGTTCTTGCTGTTCCGATGATCTCTCTTGTTCCTTTTTGCATGTCACACACATTTATATTTCTTTTTTTCCTAACTTAACCTTTCCCTGATTACAGGCATTGTACTAATTACTCTGATTCCGTGGTTCAACACAGCCAGCTTTGTTCCCACTTCTGCAAAGGCACAGAGCTGCATTAATATTCAGTAGGGACTTCTTGAAAATAACCTAAGTGGCATTTGGGAATAGATCTTCCTCCAGTGGGTAAAGTATCTATTCAATCAACAGAATATACATCCAGTAAGCATATTTTTGAAATTCGATAGACTTTCCAAACAAGCCTTTTCACAATGAAAGATTCATAATACGTTAATACAAATGTAAATATCGTACCAGGTCACATCTAAGGAATGGAAAAGTCTAGTAAGTGAAAATACCCATTACTCTGGGCCTTCAAGATTTTCCATCAGAGAGGATGCATGGTAATATCACAACCCAACTGT
>NW_012148952.1:10137893-10139188 GCF_000956105.1 Propithecus coquereli
CTGCAGTGTTCTGCCTGCTACCACGGAGGTAGAAAGCCAAAACAGCAGTTTTATTGGCCAGCTTTTCCTGTGTTGGGCTTCTAGGCCAATTAGCATAGTATTTTAATATGAATTGTCTTAAAATAGCTGCTACTGTTCATATTCAAAATGTGTTTATATTTCACATATTTTATGCCACCTTTGGAGTACTGACTTGTGCATAGATTCCTAAAAAGGCTTTGCAAACTCAACATTTGATAAAGAGGCGGATAATGAGAACTGGCCCGATCTTGTTGAAAACCATCATGGAAGTATAAAGATAAACAGATACAACTAGACAAGGGAGCTTAAAGGAGGGAAAAAGAAACCTGGACGCCCTCTCTTGCTTTTGGTCCTCCTCTACTTATACGGATTGTCTCAGGCACCTTCAGAGTAACCATGTTGCACCGAAGGCAGAAGAACATCTAGGAGGGAGAAAATACTGGAATACTAAGTAAAACTAGATTTCTAAGGATCTTCTAGGGTAGCTTTTCAGGGATAATATTTACATGACCATAACTTTTGCTTTAATAAGTAAAAGTTTCTCACTGAAATCAACCTCTTCTCGGGGATAAGTCCCAACCTTGATAAATGACACCACTATCCTCCCATTCACTCAACCCCAGATCTAGATGTTATCTTTGACCCTTTTCTCTCCCTCACCTACCATGTCCAATCAATCACCAGTTTCTGTTGAGTCAGTCTAGCTCCCAAATATCTCTGGAATCTTTCCACTTCTCTCCAGTCTGTTACTATCACCATAGTCTGAACCAACGTCATCTCTTAGCTAGACCATCTACACCTTCAAACTAATTCCCATCCCTATCTGCCATCAGATAAGTGCAGAGGTTAAGAGTGCCAGTTTTCAAGTCAGACTGTTCAGATTAGCTCAATGATATCGAGTAAATTTCTTAAGCTTGTCATAAACTTAAAATAATAATAGTATGCATACTAATGTTTTAATACATGTATGCCCCCAAAGAGGCCTGGTGCACAAGGAAGTTCTCAGCAACTATTAGTCGTTATTATTGTACCCAACAAGCCCAGTGATATACAAGATACTTATCTGATTATGCCTTTTTTGAACTTAAAACTACTCTATGACTTCCTATTATTTTTGGAATATCCAAAATTCTTGATATAACTCTAAATGGGCTGGCTCGATTCACCCCTGCAAACCTTTCCAACCACATCTTTGCTCTTCACTCCCTCCCTTATTATCTGATCTCTAGAGCCACTAGTTCAATTTAAATTTCTTAGCTACACAGGACTCCTTT
>NW_012148952.1:10151528-10153985 GCF_000956105.1 Propithecus coquereli
TTGAAACTACTTATGTCACAATTACTTAAAATTGCTGAACATATTGAACAGTTTTCAAACTTTAGTTGTCTGGCCTCTCCGTGGCTCTGACGCTGTTGATGCCGTCTTTTCTAAAAACCTCTGTCCTCAGCTTCTGGGAAATAGTCCTCTCTGGTGCTATAAAGACTCAGCTCTTCTTTTTTCCTTTCCTCACATCTGCATTTTCATTAAAGATGTGGTCTCCACCCACCTATCCTCAGCGTTCTTTTCTCTTTTTATCTCTCTACACATTTTCTATAAACGATGCTACCTACATTCAAGGTTTCAACTATCATGGTTCAGAACTACCTGCTGCTTTCACCTAAGAACAGCCTTTTTCTCCCGAGCTGCAGACTCAGGCCTCTTTCTGCATGTCAGAGATCTCTCCTTGCCAGAAGGCCCCAAACCTAAACATATTTTCTCCTCCCTTCTTCCACTCTGTATTCCTCAGCTGGAATGGTAGAGTTGAAAACTCTCAACTCCTTGTTCAAGCACTCGGCGGGGCAAAGGGCCAGTCGGCTGTGTTTACTGAGCCTGTGTTGGGCAGGCACCATCCCCTGTACCCTTGCTCTGTGGAGCAAATACCTTTTTTGTGGTTGTATGCCTTATTCCACATTAGAAATGTGTTACCATATGAGGAAGGCAAAACTAAATGAGAAGATGTATATTTTGATGTAACTATGTGCCAGATGACCGATAGAGGAATTGGTATGCAAACTTGAAATTGCATTATTCTGACTACTGGAACTGTTAGAACCATTCTATCTAATCAAACCAGGGGACAATGAGAGGTGTTTAATATGCCCTTGTTAAACTCTTTTTTTGTGGACATATTTGGGGACATGTTTAAAATGGAGTCAGAGTCAAGTGGGCTAGGAGCCTTATTAAAGAATCCCGGTATCATTTCCACAAAAGTAAATACACAGTGCCATGTTTCTCATATATTCAAATACAGAAACTAACATATAATCCATTGATGCTCTATTTTGCTTTCCTAAATGCCAACATGTAAATATAAGTTCATACATTAAAAATGATATTAATGGATAATCCTTTAAAAAAACAAATTGACCAGGAACATTTATTTTTGGAAACTCAAAGATCAAGGAACTGAACTAACATTAAGTACTCACTGGACTCTAAGACCTGTTACTCATGGGCATTTAGATAAGTTTTTTCATTGAATCTTTATGAAAATTCTGTAAGGAGCTGTTACCAAAAGAGAAAAATAAGGAAAAATAAATGAAAATAACAGCAACTGAACACCTAATGCTGAGGACTTTATTAGGCATCTATTATCTATTATATGAAGCTCATTTTGCAGATGAGAGATGATTCTCCAAGAAGATGAGAGAGTTGTTGTTCACAGAAATGCAGTTCTTAATTGGTAAAGGGAGAAAATGAAACTTTGCCTACTCAACTTCAAGGCCCAATCTGTTTTCACTGTAACCATCTACAGTCTTCAAGATAGGTGAAGACCACTTTGGACACCAGTGAACTAAACTGCTTCTCTATTGGGGTTTTAATCAGGTCTGTCTGCAAAGTTATCTTCCAGCTATTCTGTATTCGCCCCATGAGGCTTGGCACTGTGTTCTACCATACCTGGCAATCAATGCTTGCTGAATTGATGGATGGGCTTCAGTGCGCTATTAAAGAACACTCATCAAACTCCAGAAACTGTTTTGTCCCCATAGACAACTGGTTATGATGAACTTTTAAAAGAAAATAAAATTAGTCTCATCTGAAAACACATCTAGTAAAAATGAGAATGTTATTATTATTTGGTTTGTTTTGAGAGTGTTGATGTTAAATACAGCTAAATAGCTCAAAGATAGGGAATACATCAGGAAAAGAATCCTTTATGAGACATGATAAAGAATAATAATTCTTTGATATACAGATTTAGGTATTAATTCACAGAAATCCTTCTGAAGAAACAATTGATTTACTGTCTTAAGCTTCAGTATCCAATAAAATATTTCTTAATAAATAATTTCACCTATATGCTGCTTGTTAGTGTACCCCAAATAAGTGTAACAATTTGGACCCTATCCTCAAGAGATGAGGAAAGGAGGTGATATTACGCTTTAAGCAGCTGGCTAGATGGTACGCACAGACTGGTCAATGTTGATATTCCAAACAATATGTGTTATACAATCACATTTAGATGGGAAAACTGAGTCAGGGAAAGGCCAGGTGTGTCGCCTGGCTCGTACACCTAGTACGTGTTAAAGCCAGAATTTAAACCTGCCTGTCTGATGCCAAAACCTTGTCCACTCTACTCCTCCCATGCTACTTCCAATAGCTCAAAATAAAAGGGAGACACAGTGACACAAATAGGGCCTTTACTCAAAGGATCAGAGTAAATAGCGTAATGGATAATAAAATATTTACAATATCAACAGGGTCAAGGATAAGTGCATTTTTGAAAAAAAAAAA
>NW_012148952.1:10154035-10156582 GCF_000956105.1 Propithecus coquereli
GAATGGAAAAGTCTAGTAAGTGAAAATACCCATTACTCTGGGCCTTCAAGATTTTCCATCAGAGAGGATGCATGGTAATATCACAACCCAACTGTAAAGAACAAGGAAGTTTATTGCCGTTGTATTTTGTTTTGTTTGGGTGTGTGTAAGCAATAGACAATAACTGTAGAGTGCTGAATGTGCTTTGTTTCACCTACGGAATTCTGACTCTCTTGGTATTAAAATAATTAATTCTTGTTTTTCACAAAACAGAGAATATCACAAAATATTTGGATTCCTGTATTCTCTCGACAAACACGAAGATCTGGCAAGAGCATTCTGTATATTTAATTTGCAATGGTATCTGTAAGAAGGGCAGCATCTTTAACATCTTACTCATTCTGCTTTGCTATGCACATTTATACTAGCCTCTTAGGAGTTTAGTTTACAGCCATTGTGACTGTCATACGTCAAACATCATGTATGGCTTGTCACCTGACATTTTTTAAATGGGTATGTGAACATATGTATGCACAGGAGAAAGTGGCAAAGAATATACTCCCAATATAAACTGATTAATGGGTTTACGGTGGTTTTAACTTTCTTCTGTTTATTTTTTTCATGTTACGAATTTTTCACCATGTGCTTGTGTTATGTTTAAAAACAGATAATTAAAGATAAAGAAAAATTAAAGAAATGGTTTGGTCAGAATGCTAAAGACATATTCCCTGTTCATTCCCCTCAGGATGCAATTAATGCATAGTTCAGTCTTCATAGAATCTAACCCAAAATGCAAGGGTCTTTATGATCAGCCTTCCCAAATTGATTTCCACTCAATCAAAACCCTACTCTCCAGGCATATTGATTTTCTCATTGTCCCTTAAACACACCTGAACTCTGAACCGTTTCCTCCTCCACATTTTTATTTATTCTGTTAACCCTCTTGACTTACATCCCAACCCAGAATGTCTTATTTTGTTGATGCATCAAAATGCTCACATCATTCAAGGCCAGCTCAAACACCTTATTAATGCTTTCCGTAGATTCCTGAAATGATTGCTGTCCTTCCTAATTGCAATTGCACTAAATCAACTGTAGCAAACATCTCAATCTTTGCACTAATATTTTCTTGTTTTTCCTCTGAGGAGCACTAAGACCCTGAGATAGTAATAATGGTTTATGTTATACAAAATCCCATGGTTTAAAAACAAAATAAAAATCTTCAGAAACATTTGGTTTAAACAAAGTTAACCAGATTTATTTACTACAGTACTTTCTGGAACCATTAAAGAATGTATGCTTTCCTATTGATATTGAAGAACAGTGGTTTTAATATTTGGAATTTTACAGATTCTTGCCAGCATCAAACTTCTTTTCTTGTCCATGATTTTTAGCAGAATTTCACAGAATATTTTTCTGCAGAAGACAATTTGGATGATGCTAGTTTATAATATAGTTTCATGTTTATCCCTTTCTTCCAAACCAGCTAGCAAATTTCTAAAGACATCTTTTTGTGCTTCGAAGTCCTTGAACAGCTATGAATTCATGATATGTGCACAACAACCACCAGGAGATAAGAATGGCACTGACAGGGCATTGTCCACTGGCTGGGATTTTGGAGCAGTAATAAAGAGGGAGGAAACCCAGATTCAAGGAAACAGGAGGAAGCACCTCAAAGGACACTAGGTCATCTCTGAATGTCTGACAATATTTCCCCTTCATAACAGTTGCTCCTTGCTTCTCCTCTTCTTTCTGGGCCAAATGATTTCAAACTCATGCTTCGTGTAGCTCTCTACTAGGAAAGAGGCTTAATGAGATAGGATCACTGCAATTCAAGGTGCAGCCTCATTTTTCCCACTGCTGTTCACATATTGATAGGAACCTTACATCTGTCATGTCTTCTTTTAAAAGTTGATTATGGGGATGATGGATGGTAATGCGCTTCAACATTTATTAAATTTCAAAATGAACGACAAGTTGCAAATCCTTCATAAGGACTCCATCCACAGAAATATTAGAGCTGTCTACTTACCATCTCTAACAGGTTTGTTTCTGAAGCACTTCTGTATCTGTGTATTCGTTAACATAATTTTTGTTTATTTTTTGTTTATTTTTTCTCATACATATCATGATACCCTTAAGCCCCAAGAGAGCATGCCTTAACATGCCTTGTTCTAAGCCCTGCAAAGGAGAGGCACATGCAGGTTAAATAGTAATTTAGTATATGCATAATGAATACATTCACTATTTGTAGAATGTATTCTTGTTGTTGCTCCTTGGCATTCTTGCCATGCCAAACCAGCACGATTTCTGTCTTTTGTCAAGTTCTGCTCTTGTTTTGCACTTACACTGATTATCCCTGATAAGCCATTTTGCCAGAGTCATCCTTCTGTTCACTGTGTCCTTATTTCTCAAAATGTTTTCTGGGAACTTGCTACATGGACATAATCTGAGAGATCGACAGAAATGCAGAATCACAACTCCAACCCCAGACATGGTTGACACAGAATATGCATTTAAATAACAGCCCTTAGTAATTCTTATGCTCATTGAAGTTTGAGAAGCTCC
>NW_012148952.1:10159562-10171205 GCF_000956105.1 Propithecus coquereli
TTTACTCAAAGGATCAGAGTAAATAGCGTAATGGATAATAAAATATTTACAATATCAACAGGGTCAAGGATAAGTGCATTTTTGAAAAAAAAAAATGACTGGAAGGAAACACCACAGTGGAAAGAGTGGTTACATTGCATTACATTACATTTTGCTATTTTTGTAATGGAAAATTTTAAATTCATAATAAAGCATGATAAGTGCAATTTAGGGACAAGGTTTTACATCAGATTAAAGAAAACTTCTGGGACAGGATCAGCATGACACCATCATCCAGCTTGGACAGAGGGAGGTTCCGTTCTACACTGCTGCTCTGATCTGACATAAGTGGTGGCATATAGCACGAATTTGTGAAATTACACTTTCATTGCAAACCCAGGTTAGAGACAGAAGTCATGGTTGGGGGAGAAAGCTGAAGAAGATGGTGAAGGCTTCCTCCTATAACCTCAAGGAGGCAGACAGGTACCAAACTGGTCAGGCAGACAGCATGCTAGATGTTGCGGATAGAGGGTTGTGCACAGTTGTGCAAGTATGTGCAGCATGCTGTAGGAGCAGAGGTCCTTCTTCTTTAGAGTTCTACTTCTTTGTGCATTCTCTGAAGAAGGACACTTGAAATACACATATATGTGTGTGTGTGGGTGTGTATGGGTGTGTGTGTGTATTTATATGCTATATTCATGTGCCTTCTCCCTAAAATTTTGAGGATGAAATACAACTCAACAATTGTCAAAAGGAGAGTAGAATGATGAGAACAAATAGAACTTAGTAGCTTTTATTCTTTCTTCTTCATAGCTTTTACTCCTTCCTTCCTTCCAAATATGTGCATCCTACATGAATTCCCCACCTAACTCCTTGTATATAGGCCAGGTTTGGAAAATATATGGATTGTGACTTTCCTTATCAATACCACCCGACCCATCAGTTTTATTCAAAACCCCACATCTTACATTCCATTTTTAATGCCCAACACAAAAAGAAGGATGCAGTATTATTAGAGTCCTGCCTCATTAGAGGGCAGATAGAATGGGCCATCCATTAAAATACTGTTCATAATTTTAAATAAAACATTTTAAAGCTCAGTGAAATCATTTCTGGTCTCCAGTACAATGAATTTCTATTCTCTCACCTGAAGAGGTTGACCTGAACATAGTAAATTGGGGCCTTTTGGGTTTTTGTAGTGAATATGAATGGTGATGTTGAACCACCATCCTAGCCCAGGAGATAATTTCCTGTGAGTCTTTGAGGCTGGGTATTCAATCTTATATGTTTTACACATAATTCCAGACCTTTCTGCTTGAAGGCTCCTTGGCTTCCATCTCAAGGATCAAAGACAAGCTTTCTCATGTTTTGTGATTTTTATGCCAAGAGTGAGTATGTGGGAAGGTCATAAGTAATAGCAAAGCTTCTCTCACATCTGTCTTGAACTTGAACAGTCAGGGCTGCTAATTTAGCCTCCTACTGTCATTCAAAATCTTCTGCCAGGAGAGTTTTCTAAGAAGCAAGAGGCAGAGCACTAGCTTTAATTATTTGTTTTTAAGGAGTGGAAGGAACAGGGAAGGAAAAAGAAAGAGATGTCTTGTGTCTCTGAGAAGTCCGCCATGAATAAAATTTTAGGATACACAACAGCAGCTAGCTTACCCTGAAAAGAAAAATATGTAAATACAAATCATCATGCAGCAACAGCTCTGAGAAGGATTCTGTGCATGCCTAAGTCCCTTTAAGCACACCTTAGTGTCTTAGACTTTCCAGTAGAGAAAATGTGCTTAGGTCTGTGAACGGAAGAGTGTACCTGTATGCATTCTGTCTCAGTGTTTCTGTGATGATGTGGATGTGCTATTAAGATATTCAGAATAAATGGCAATGTTTTTCTAGCCTTGATGTTATTCGCACAGCATTGGCAGAGACACATCAGCTGGGCAGATATAGGGCTATGAGCAAGAAAACAAGGCCATAATACTTCAAAAATTATTCTCCTTAAAAGCCCCTGTGTATATTCTCAAGAGATGCCCTCAGGTGCTTAGTCAGAACCAACGTATTTTTATGTTACGACCTATTCTGCCAAACATGTTTATCTCATCTCCTGGGTCAAACAGCTTAAAAGGGGAAATGCTTGTAACAATCAGCAAAGAAAAAAAATGCAAAGAGATGAGAAAACCATAAAGCAGACACAGATTTACAGAGTGAAACAGTCTGAAGACAGCTGTTTGAGGAGCCAACAATTGCATCTATGCTAATAATTTTTGGGGGGCATACCACAAAAGTTGATGTTCTAGATGTTGACCCAATCGTAATATTTAAAATCCCCAGTATAAAAGAACAAAGAGCAATATAATAACTTTAGAAAACTGTCCATTAAAATATATTTTTAAATGTTTTTGCTTAAAGTTGGCATTCCCTTTACCAACGATGTAGGATAAATTAGGAGTTACTCCATTTGGATCCAGAGTTTAGTTAGCTTCATTTCTTTTGCACTAAGTAGAGTTGGTGGCTAGTCCCTTAAATGGTCCAGATGACTTCACTGTCTTTCAACAAAGCAGTCCCAAAACAGTTATCATGCAAACCAGATGCGAGTGTGTGCGTGAAAGGGAGGGAGGAGTTGGTGGGAAGAGGAGGTCATCTGTGCTATGGAAAATAAACTCAAAGGGCATATCCAGCATCACTTTCAGAAAGGAAGGGCATCTATTTGGGGTTTTCCTATTCTGATAGGGAGTGATAGAATTACTGCTAATACAAAAAATAAATAGAGCTTTAGGGAGTGCAACAAAAGAATTTCAGCCCTGGCCAGAGATTTGATTTGCTTTAGCACATCTATCTGTCCGAGCCATCTGGCAGAGAACCAGTGTTATCAGAACAGCAATGGGTGTAACCTTGAGGCAGGCTAGCCCCTTGACAAAAAGGCTGGTGGGAAAAGTACAGGATGGGGCAGAACCGAGGATAGACAGCTACTCAGTCTGCAGAGGTTATCAGCACAGAAAGATACATGAACACCTCATATCACTTTGTCCAGAGTGTTTGTCCAGGCCAGGTGTGGGAGGTGCCCAGGCTCAATACTAAGGGATGTCTAATGGTAGGTGGACCAGGCAGAAAAGGAAGTCAGGCTTTAGTTAAGGAGACACTGACTATGGTTGGGAGACAGCTGCCCATTCATAAATGAGGGGGCTACAGGAGATGGAAATTATTCCCAAACGGGAGGAATAGAAAAGAGGTTGGCTGGACTCCAACCTACAAGGCCCATCAAAGGACAGAGAAGCTAGACAAATAAGGCAGAATATAGAGAATGTTGTCATTTAGAGGTTATACAGCCAACTACCTTCTAGGTACACCTGTGCTATTAGACTATTAGAGCAAGACCCAATTCAAAGTTATATTTAGTTCTGAGGCTGCCAATACTTCCCACCAGGTCACATTTAGCTCTGCCAGCCTTATGCAGAGAAATGAGGGTCACCATCATAGAGATATGCTACGTTCGGAGCTTACGGAGGGAAAAGTAGAGGATATAATGCAAGGACTGGTAGAGGCATTGGGATGTATCTCACTGCATTAAGATGATTCTTATAAAACTGGAGCACAGAATTTTAAAATTCTAATCTGGTTTTCCAAAAGTTAAATGCACAAATATTTGCATTGCTTCATTTCCTCTCTATATGGGGTCTGCGATGGCTATCTGGAGGAAAAAGAAAAAAGCTTGTCAGCTATTTTTTTTTCTTTAGTGCCTATTGAACACATCGCTGCATTTTAATCTGGGACAGACGGTGGAAAATGGCATCTGGTTAATCAGGGGTTCTTAGATTATTCGGTGATGCAACTTAACTGTGTTGATGATGAAATGAGAAACTGTGTGTCTTCCCTAGAGCAGCATTATAAAGCATCCTGTCTGGTGCTTAAAATTGATTGTGCATTATATTGGTTAAAGAGTGGCATTTTGAAAATAAAATTGGGGCTGATTTGCATTTGTGTTGAAATAGTTGCACTTGCATTTAATAAGAACAGGTTTTTTCTTTTAGAACACATTTACAGTTTGCATTCATTTATGTTAACTCGATGTTTTATTCAACATTGTTTTAAAAGACAAGACAAACATGGATGTAATTACTCACAAGGAAAATAACTCTTATGAGTGAGAATGATTGCTATATATTTCAGTTGCGAAAATAAAATGCAAATGTATCTTTTATTAATTAGAGCACAAACAATTCCTCAGTAAATGTACCAAGGTGATTCGATCTTTTTAATTGACAGTTTTAGAAAGCATTGGGAAACATTATACATTATTACATCTAGGGTTACATTTGTAGATGCTATCAGAATCCTTGATCAATATCTGTTTATTAAGATTTAAGTTCCATGACTTTGTTGCATTATGTTTAATTTATGTGTAGTTCCTTGATTCACAATCTATAGTAAATTCTTATTGCTTAGATCTGGGCAAAATGTCTTTAAAATTATCAACAACTTCCAGGCAGTAGAAAAAAATTGAATTTCATATTGATGGCAAAGGAAACCAAACTGCTACATGTGATGCACACAGATTTATTAACTAAATAAGTGTTCATTCCTCCTTCAAATGTGATTGAGTTATATTCTTTCTAGAAAGTTCCATTTTCCAAGAAAGTGTTTACAAAGACATTTTAGTATCAATTAATATAGCAACTATTCCAGTAATTATAATGGAGAACTTGGAAATTTATGCAGAACAACCATCTTATTTAATGGCATTATCATTGACAAAGGTCTCAGGTGATTTGATGTTCAAAAACTTTAATAACCTAAATTAAATGAAATGTATATTGCTGTTATAGAATTGGTGTTGTAAAATGGTGTCAGAGACAAAAATATTAGGAAAGTTTATAGATTTTGTTTTTAATTTTTAAATTATTTTGTGTAAATCATCAATGGACTCTAGGAAGACATACTCAGTCTCTCCCTCCCTTGCCTTCCCCTCCAGCACCTTAAAAGCTTTATATTTTGAGAGGCCAGGCAAATACTAAGGCAGTGAAATATATGGTAAGCACCTGGTTGTAAATCTACTCATAATCATCCAGAAAGATCAGTTATAAAATGGACATTTTGGGCTGTGCATCAAAGGTTTAATAAATTAAGCTTTGTCAAGCAAGAGATGGAACTGAGTTTCAAAGTGGCCCAGGAGTGACAAGAAGTTTCACGACTTATCTAGAGATCCAGCTGAATAGCCTGCAGTTGGAAGGTAGAACTGAGAAGTGAAAATAATATACGAAATCATGGTACCATTTTTTTTATAAAATAACTTGATTATTCCGTGTTAATAATATATGAATTAATCTCCTACCATCACTACAGTGAACTTTGTCGATGAACTGACTCTACGGTGAGCCTCTTTGTCCCAGACAAAACAAACTAAGCTCTGGAAGATGAGATCCCATCAGAGAGGGCACAGTACGCATGCATTACGACAAGCGCTTATCCATTACATGCCCCCACGGGGCAGACACCGTTCTGAGCACCGAAGACATGCAAGTGAACAAAATAAACTAAGGCCTTGAGGTGTGGAGTTTATATTACATAAAGGGAAGAGAGAAGATAAGCAAATAAACAAATAAACATAATGAACCAGAGTAAGGAGAATAGAGAATAACAGGGATGCTCTTTTAGGTAGGGTGATCAGGAAAGTGCTTCCGGGCACAGTGACATTGGACAAACACTTGGAGGAAGTGAGCAATGAGCTATGGGATTTTATAAAGATGTACAGTCCTGCCAAAGCAGAAACAGCTCAGAGAGTTTCTGTTTAAGGACCAGGGAGGCGGCAAGTGAGGCACAGAGCGGTGGGCAGGGGGAGGACGATGGGAGATGATGGCTCAGAGCTGGTGACAGCCGAGAGGTGAGATCCGTGAGAGCCTTTCCAGCTGCTGGAAGAAACTTGGATTTTTCCTTTCACTGAGACAAGAGGCCATTGGACCCCTTTGAACAGAAGAATTATGCAATCTGGCTTCTCTTTTCAATAGCTTATTTTGGCTGCTCTGAGGAAATTGAAGGGAAGGAAGGGTATAGAAAGGGCCAACAACAAGCTTTTGCAACAATCCAGACAAAAGATGCTAATAGCTTGGACTGGATTTTGAGCAGTGCTAGTGAGAAGTCAGGATCTACTTTGAAGTGTGAGTCAACAAGATTTGCTGACAGATTGGGTGTGGTGTGTGAGAGGAAAGAGCATGAAGAGAGACATCATTCATGACTCCACACTTTCTGGCCCACATAATTAAAAGGATGGGGCCGCCATTTACTGAAATAGGGTAGATTATGGGAAGCAGGTAAATCAAGAATCTGTTTGGGAGGCATGATTATTTTGAGATGCCTATTAGATATTCAAAGACAGAATAAAAGATGTTGAAGTATTTTTCTTGGAAGGCAAGAGAATGAATGGACAAGAGAAATATAGTAAGATAACCAGATAGTTCCAAAAATATACCAGAGTTTGTGAAATTCCTCCAAAGGATCTTAACGTTCCACCAGGAATGAGAATGGTGGAGTTAGGGCAGGAAGAAAGGGATGCTTGGTGACATGGTTACTGTTTAGAAAAATCACTTAAAACTATTTTGCCATCTACACATTAGATGGGTGGCATGGGGGGGCAGGGGGTGGTATGGTCAATTGCGTGGCTTGGAAAAGTTCGTGTGTTGATTCCCATTTCTCCTTTCCAACGTGAAATTCACATAAATAAAAGAGAACATCTTTCTCAGCTTCTTTCAGGAGCATTCTCAAGCTAACACCCAGAAATTGGCAATTTAAGAAGGGAGGAAAAAAATATTCCCTGATTGCCTGCTATGTCCCAAACACTGTGCTTGATGCTTTACACTTATTAATTAGTCCTCCTGACATGTTTTTGAGATGGAGACTCTTACTTTTCATTTTAGGGGTGAAGAAAGTAATTTTAAAGACTTAACATCTAGGTAACATAGCTAGGCAGGGATAGAGTGTGGATTTCGCCTTGCCTGTAGTCATTTCTATCTGAGGAAGTTGAAAAGATGCCTCCAAACATGTTGGTATGAGACAGGGTACATACATACTTAAGTTAATTATTCATTTAAGTGTATAATACCTGTGCAGTAGTGTAGTAATTTCCTAAAAGAAACAATTTTAGGATTGTAAGCTTCATGAGGGTGTAGTTCATACAGGTGTATTCTTCATTTGTTCGTTTCACATTCACTTAGTGCTTACAATAGGCAAGGAGTTATGTACTCCATAGTTAAGTAAGACACAGTTCTTGTTCTCCAGGATTTCCTATTCTATATAGAGAGTCAGGTAATAGCACACATTCTGCTTTAAAGGCTGCACTCCTCTTGCCTGTTTAATATTCATCAACTGCCTGTAATCCTGGGCTTTGCAAAAATCATTCACTGCTTTCTGCAGTGATCAGTTAATCAAGCAGGGCCACAAAGGGACTCAAGCAAGGATGGTAGAAGGCAGGCTCCTGGAATTCAGGAAAAGCCTTTGCTAGCCTGAGCACAAGGTTCTAAGTACAGACAAAGTCAAAGGCTGGGAACAAAGCAATATGTGCTCATAGGTAGCCTGAACCCAGAAGATGAGCCCCAGGGATGGAGAACAGACGGAAGCCAACACTGCTGGTCTAAATAGAGGCAGAGACCAAGTTTAGCAATTCAAGCACAGAGGTTCACCTGTTTCAAAGAGATTTATTACTGCTTTGAAAAATATGAACTGAAAATCAGGGGTGGATGTGGCAGGGTCAAGAAGCTCCCAGAGAGAGGGGGTCAACTGGACACCCTCTGTGTGGCCTCTTTGGCTCAGACTCTTCTGAAAGGGCTTTATGACTTTCTCTACCAGGACCCAGGGGAAGAGCATCTGTTCCCTGGGAATACTTAATGCTTCACCAAGAGGAAGGGACAAAGCTACGTCTCCCAAGGTAATGTCAGAGAAAGCACAAGAAATTTAAAATGTGCTGGGATCCTCAGACACCAAATGCATTGCAGAGTACAACAGGTTGATCCTGCTGACATTTATGCTTCTAAACTTCAGATCATTTGTATGATCTGGTGGCATAAAGGTGTGTAGCATCATGGAATGAGCTGGGTACCATGTTGAAACAATCTCCCCAGGTACCCAAAGGTCCCCTAGCACATCTCATTCTGTTCTTATCCTACTGCCAGTAGAAGGCAGAGCACTTCTCAGATGCAGCTTCTGCCAATCTGTAGATTCCTTCAGCCAGATCTGCATGTAGTCTCAGGAGGACAGTTTCTATTTCTCCACAGCATGGTCCAAGATCCACTTCACACTGTATCAAGCAAAGTGCCAAGAAAATGCAGATACCTTTTGGGCTGAGGTCCTTTACATTGCACTAGTAAAGAGAATCATAAGGACCATGAACAGCATAGGATAGAATTCACTTGTTTAATTATTTAACATGTAAAACAATGAGCCATTTAAACATAAACTATTTCATTGTCTCAGTCAATCACTTGCAGAAAGGTGGGAAGCCCCTGAATCACAGTATTGACCTCCCCCCACTCGATTCCTGGAACTTAGAACTGAAACATTTTCTTAGAAATACCAATGAAAAGGAAATACATGGTATTACCCTGGGACCAGTCTATTTTACTCTGCTCCATGCTTCTGTCCATGTGCCTAACTCCCTTCTCTAGGGTTGCTCTTCACGATGAATTTTATCTCGTTCCTTGGCCATCCTCATGTGGCTAGATCTCTCCTCTCCCCTGTAAAGGTTAGGATTAAGAACAAGAAGTGATTTAGCTCTTGTTATGTAGAATGATTGAGAGTTCACAATTATTCAGGAAATTGTAAACTTGAGACTTTAAAATAGAAGAAACACCTATCTGGAAGCTGACCCATGTTTGTAGTTCACAGGAAAACTAGGCAGAGTCTTACATGATGTTCTAACTGCTCTGCGAGATGCAGGCTGAAACTTTTCCTCTGACTGGATGCTATAAAAATGGAAAACTTACCCAGTGCTGTTCCCTTGTTCTAAGGGTTGACTCCCTCCAGAATTTTCCTGCTTTCGTCACATACCAGTACCTTCAGGTGGTTGTTTTTGCAGTTTGTCCACCATTTATAATTACTATCTTTGGGAAAGGCTTATTCAGCCATTTTAGAGGCATAAATAGGAAGGACAATTTGTACAGTTAATTCTTTGCATTGTGATCAAAACATTTTGATTCTTTTCAAATTTGCTTATACTCAAATACAAAGAATCAATCCCAGGGAGATGTGTGTGTGTGTGTTTGTGTGTAGGTGTATATATATGTGTATATACATACATATTTGTGTATATATATTATATATATTTTTCAGAAAAAAATGAAGAAGAAATAAAAGAAAGGCAAGAGGAAAAATGAATGGGAAAAGGGGAGAAAAAAGAAGGATTTTTGTGAAGCTGGGGCTGTGGAGCTATTACACACACAAACGTGCTTTAATCTTTCCAAGACTTGGTAACAGTCATCCTATATCGAGATACAGTTGTCAAACAGAAGAGATAATGAACCCAAATCTCCAACTGGAAGCTCTAACCACTAGCTGTGTCTATTCTTGGATTTGTTGTGCAGCCTTGTATGTAGTCACTTTTTCTTGTTCTTTTAAAAAATTCATGAAGTATAATATATATACCCAAAATACTCACTTTGTAAGACAGTAACAAAGACTTGATAGAAAATTAATAAAGAGTTTCTTCCAAAAAGAAGCAGTATATTACCTGTAGTACTTTCTAGAATGCTTTTCCAATATTACATGTAGGAATTTATGTAAAGGACATATAAAGTTTTGCTGTATAAAATCCAAAGTGTATTAAGTAGTATCTCATCTCAAACTGGTCTCTAATTTCTATTATATAGGATGTGTTCTAAAGCCTGTGAAGGCATATGACAAGAATATGTATCTTTTAAAAATTCCTATTAGATTTCTGTGGAGTGAAAATTACTATCTGTGGTAGACAGAATAATGGCCCCCAAGGATGCCCACATCCTAATCCCTGGAATTGTGAATATATTACCTTAAATGGCAAAAGGGGATTTTGAAGATGAGATTAAGTTAAAGACCTTGAGATGGGGAGATATTCCAGGGTTATCCAGGTGGACCAAATGAAATCACAAGGATGCTTTTAAGAGGAAGGCAGGAAGGTCAGAGTCAGATGCGGGAGCTATGGTGACAGAAGCAGAGGCTGGTGTGATGCGGGGCCACAAGCTGCGGGATGTGGGCAGCTTCTAGATGCTGGAAAAAGCCAGTTCATGGAACACAGCCCTGCTCATTTAAGACTTCTGACCTCCAGAATTGTAATAAATAAACAAATAAATGTATGCTGCACGAACCACTAAGCTGTGGTACTTTGCTACAGCAGCAACAGGAAACTAACATGCTATCTCTGATCATATCAGCCCAATGAATGGAGAAAGCACTGGATTTAAGTTGAGTGCTAAAAACTGATCTGTTTAAAGTGTAAATTGTTTGAAAGAGTTTTTACATCTTTAAATGAATAAATTAATCTACACTTCAAAAAAAAAGAACGGTTTTGACTAATATATAACATATCAACAAGATATGCTGCAGTATCATGCAACATAGTTTCACTGCCCTAAAAATCCGCTGTGTTCTGCCCATTCATCCCTCCCTCCCCACCACCTTGACAACCATTGACCATTTTACTGACTCCATAGTTTTACCTTTTCCAGAGTGTCACATAATTGGAATCATACAATATCGAGCCTTTTCACACTGGCTTCTTCCACTTAGTAATATGCATTTAAGGTTACTCAATGTATTTTCATAGCTTCATAGTTCATTTCTTTTTAGCACAAAATAATATTCTATTGTATGGATGTACCACAGTTTATACTTCCATTCACTTGCTGAAGGGTACCTTGGTTGTTTCCAAGTTTTGGAAATTATGAAGAAAGTGTAATAAATATCTCTCTTCAGGTTTTTGTGTGTGCATAAGTTTTCAATTTATTTGGGTAAACACCAAGAAGTATGGTTCGATTGTGTTTAGTTTTGTACTAATTGCCAAACTGTCACCCCAAGTAGCTGTACAATTTTTCTTTCTCACCAGCAATGAATGTGAGTTCCAATTGCTCCAAATTCTTGTCAGCATTTAATGTCATCGGTATTATGAATTTTAGCCATCCTAACAGGTGTGTAGTTGTATATCATTGTTGTTGTAATTTGAAAATTCCTAATGATTTATGCTATTGAGAATACCTACATTTTTACAGCTGTAAATATCACCACTACCACTACTTGCTAACCCCTAATTTCTATGTACCAGTCACGATGTGAAGCACTTTTCATATATTTTCCCATAACTCTATTAGTTAGATACCATTATTATTACACATTTTGTAGAAAAAGAACTGAAGTTTACAGAAGTACATTTCGAGTAAATGTTGAATCTGTGACTTTCAGTACTGAATTCAAATCTCACCTCTTCACTATTAATACTACGTACCTTTTTTCCTTAAAGTATGATTTCTGAATCTCCTGCTTTAAAACCAACTAGGATGTTGGGAAAAACTCAAATTCTGGAATTTCATACTGTCAGAATTTTCATGCTGGGATTTGGAGTAGGATACTCTGAGGCATACTCAAGAATAAGAACTACTACAGTGCCATTCTAAGATTACTCGAAGTCCAAATAACAGTTCTGATATTTTCATT
>NW_012148952.1:10172049-10174461 GCF_000956105.1 Propithecus coquereli
CCTGTTATGCCTCTAAATGGCTTTGGAACCTTGGGTGAGCTTCAGTATTATCTTTTAGGTCTTGGTGTACAAGAGTCTAAATGGAGGCAGGGTTAGCATGCAGCCCCTGCAGTTGTTGCCTTAAAAGCCTTAGGTAGTGCCTGATTCGCACTAAGCAGTCAATAAATGTGAGTTATTATTAATTTCACTATTATTATTCTTCACAGGACAAATTCAAAAATGAGAATGGACTCAACAGATTAATAGAGTGGAAAGAGTGCTGGAATGGTAGCGTGATAACTAATATTATAAATAAATAAATAGCATGTGACAAATGCATGGTGTAGAAATTAAGTACTCTTAATTTTAGAAGAAATCAGAAGAAATCCTTTTTCACTGGAGTGGGCAGTGATAACTTTTTTGAGGAGTCTAAATGAATTTGCAAGCTTTTTAGGCAGAGAAAATGTGCATTTGGAGTGGGTGTCCTCAGGAGTGTACAAATTTGGAGATGATAGCACTTCTTGGCAGATGGGAGAACCCCATTTGGACCCTCAGATACAGCCCACTGTGCCAAGACTTGGCAATGTGGAGAGAGAAAGTGCTAAGGCAGGTGATGTATAGGAAGGAATCTCGGACACTTGACGAGAAGGCATCCTTTTAATACTAATTGAAGCTCACTTTGAATAGCAAGCTAGACACCCATTTATAGCTAGGAAATTAAAGACTGAGGACTTCAGCCCTTTAAACAAGCATGCCACTGAGTTCAGGAAGGCAAGAGGCATAGTCACCCAAAGCCACAAATCCTGCTAAGAAGAGCATTAATTGTTCTCTACATCACTCAAATTGTTTAGTTCTGCGATCAATAAGAAAGAGTAGACTTGGACTGGGACTCATTGCTTTTTCCCAGTCAAATTTAGAATTGAACAAATAAACTTCAGTCTATAATTTTCTCCACAATATGGAATGAAGGCTAAGTTGATACAGTATTTAACAGTATGCAAATGAGTTAAGGGCCTTGCAGTGACAATCTTCAGCAACGTAGAGCGCCATTCTCCTTACAACATCTTGAGTCTGTCTTGGTGTTTGCTAACTTTGAAGAGTTCTAAAATCATAAACAAGGTTAGCATTCTGCTTTCAATGCTATAAACACATTTTGGAAGGCAGGAGCAATTTTATAGCTGTACATATATTGGAAAGAGAGCATGACCCTGGAAAGCTAGAGGTTTACCATCACTTTAAAAGATAACAGTTTAAAAGAAATTGTTCTAAGTGTAGTCTCTGTCTTTTATTTTATATTCTTTAATAGCTACCTTTCATTGAGTGTTTACTAAGAGCCAGGAACTCTACTAGGCACTTTTTAAACTATTTTAAAATAAAACACAGATACTGAAAACCACACCAAATTATAAAGCAAATATCATTTTGCCAGCCATGTCAAAGAATGAAACATTGCTAGCCAGAAGTCTCTATATATGCTCTGTCCTTTTGCCCTCCAAAAATAACCATTGCCCTGACTTTTTAGTAATCATTTTCTTGCATTTCTTTATAGTTTACCATTTATGTGTGCATCCTGATGCACTATAGCCTAGTCGCCAATTTTAGCTCCATTTAATCAACCGTCTCCCTCATCACAACAAACTCCTTTTCTTTGCTTTAAACTAAATCTTCTGAGAAGCTTGGGTCACTTGTCTTGTTGAGTTTGTCCCAGGGTGCATTTGATGATTATGTACTCATGGTGCTGATCTATATGTTCTTTTCCCTGAATTTCCTGAGAATGAAAGCAGGACCTTGATCAGACTCAGCTTTGATACCTTTGGCAACACTATAGGTAGGGCTGAATTCTTTCATCAGGAGGCACATTCATGCATAATGCATAGACCTGTTATTTTATTGGTGATTCTAAAATGGTAATACTCTAATTCTATCCATTATTTTTTATATATTAGCTTGAATAATTTTATAAATAAGGAGATGCTCCCTTTCATCTACAATTTGGGAACCCATTGGTAGAATTTCATAAAAGGCAGAATTAAGGTTTGGTGCTTTTCTTTTTACCTAGTTTTTATGATAATAAATTGGTTCTCCATCATCTTCAAAAGAGGATCAAGTAGGATTTAAATATATCTGATGGATGCCCATCCACTATAATTTTTATCCCTATTCAACCTCAAATTTTTCCTTCTTCAGCTGGTGGAGGCTTCTCAAGATTGATTTCTCCCAAACTACTAGTCTTTGTTAGTTTCCATGCTAGTTCAAATCAAAATGGTCCAGGTTATCTGGTATATTTCTTAGATTTGGATTAAGTTATTTCTCTTATAAATCTTGGCTTCTTTTAACACCACAATCTGAGTGCAAGTGATAGTCATTTTTTTAGGATTGCCAGATTTAGCAAATACAAGACAGACAGTTAATTCTGAATTTCAGACACAAAAC
>NW_012148952.1:10176111-10209166 GCF_000956105.1 Propithecus coquereli
TTAATATTATCAAGAACACCATATGATTTTTCAATAAGGTTAAATTGGTTTTTCAATTTTAGGGTCACTTTCTTGAATTATAGTTTGCGGTATTGGGGTTTGTCATCCTTGCTTTGTTCTTCCTCTCAGGACCTCCATCACCTACGTATTGGATCTTCCTTGCCATCTACAATATGTATCACATTCTCTTGAAACCTCTTTATTTGTTTCTTTATTTCTTTTTGGTTTTTAACTTTTTTCTCCTTCTCAACTTGATTTTCCTTAAAGTATTATTTTTGTGCTTATTTTCTCTTATGTTCCTTCTAGATCAGTCTTTATTTCTAATATGATGTTTATTTCTAACTCTTGAGTTCTATCCCTTTTGCTAATTCTGACTAATGTTTTTTTTCCAGGTATTATATGATTTTCTTAATGTCCTTCAGCTCATTTTGAAATAGTATATTGCATTTTTGAAAATATTTTGAGTGTGACACTTTTTGGCAGGCTTATTTTGTCAATAGCAGAAGTTGGCAAACTTCCTGTAAGGTTCAAGACAGTAAATATTTTATATTATATAGGCCATATGGTCTCTGTCACAAATACTTAACATTGCTATTTTGGCATGAAAATAGTTATAGGCAATATGTAAACGAAAGAGTGTGGCTATGTTCCGATAAAACTTTATTTATAAAAAACAAGAAATAAACTATAGTTGGCCTGTGGGCTACAATTTGCCTGGTCTATAGGGATATTATGATCTTTTATTTCTTTTAGCAACTTTGTTTTTGAGCCTAAACTTTACATAGGATTTGACTTTGAATAGTTTTCTGTTGCTCATTTTTGTGTTGATTTGAGTTTTTTGAACTTTTAGGTATGTAAAAGTTCAGACAGTCTTTTCAACTTAAAAAACATTCTTCTTCTCTTGTCATCATCCAATGGTAAAAAAAAAAAAAAAATGATAGGTCTTGCTTTCTTAGATTTACTGGATCTGTCAATTTTCTGTCTTGATTTTCTCTTTCCTTCATCTCTATTTTCTCTGTTCTGCTCAATTTTTACTTCACTTCTAGTAGTTTATTCTCAGTTTGGGTCCTGTTTTGGAAAGGAGCTCTGGAAGTTCAGTTTCAAGAGTTCACAGTTTCTAGACTGCTTCAGCCACCTAAGATTTTGGCATAGGCCTGTTAAGATCTATGAAGTGTCTAACATTTCACACTGTTTACAAGCTTACAAGTTAACCTACCAGTTTTATGGATGTTGGCAAACGACATGAGACTCTGAGGTCTGAGACAGAGAGCTTTATTACTCATAGTTCAGCAAGCAATATGAACATGAACATATTTGTGTTTATTCTTCTTGTCCCCAAGTCTCATGGAAGGAATGGTTGAGCCCAGATGGATGTCTGTTCACATGGTAGGTTGCAGTAAAAAGGAGGACACTTGATCTTAATGAACCCAAATCATTTCTAATGGGAAGTAAGCATGCCTATTCTTCATTCCAGAGGGAGACATTATCCTTTTTATACTGGAGAGTGCAGTAGTATACTTGTCCTTTGTTCCGGAGGAAGACAATATTCCCTCTTCCCAGGCTAATTGCTATACAAATATTCTTTAAAAGATATTCTGGAACAAAGGGTATTTCCTTACTAATAAGAAATGCAGGAATATGAGAGAACGATGGGAAATTGCCTCCCAACAAGGCCCCTTTCACTTACTATCAGAATGCACAAAACCTCTCCTAATTCCATTGGATGTTCTTACATTGGTCCACTGTGCTTTCTAGTGAATACTTATTGACTATTTTGAGGTTATCTCTTTGAATATTTTGGAATTGTCAGGTCTGTCATCTGCCCCACTGTTTACTTCTGCTTTCTCCTACATGATACCAAGGACACCCAGGCTGCATGGCTTTTGGTATTCAGGGATTTATAGGGCATCTCGTTAACAGAATTGTTGTATATATTATACTTTTGGTTTTGATATCTAATTTTCTATTTAGCCTAAACTCATGCTGGCATCACTGTAGCCTATCTTCCCAAAATAACCCCTTTAAAGAAAGTATGAAAAACCTGATTTTATTTTTTTTGAAGTCCTCATTTTGAATATCAACTTTACTATATGTAAAGTTACTATATGTAATATAGTTATTCTCTAAGATCTTGCTCAGTTACCTTCCTTTCCCTCCCCTCACACTAAATAGAACTAAGATGTTCTATTATTTTAAGTGGATGAGCCAGTTTCTTTTCTTCGGTAGGATTATACATTTTCTATTCTTGCTATATTTGTGTTCCCCATATAACAGCAGTTACTTTCTTTTCAAATATGTGGTCAAAAACTAGTATATCAGATAAACAAGCTTATTTAATATGTGTTCAGAGGATGTAAAACAAAAATAATTATGCTCTGAGATTGGGCATAAACCTAGAAGATTCTATTGACTTCATGATGCTCATTGACACCATATGGACAGCCTATAAAAATTTAAGCTGTTTTTATGACAATAAAACATCTTATTCAACATTTTCTCATAATTTTGCCCAGTTTATCTCCTCCTCCTCCAAATTCAGTGTCAGATTTATATCTTAGGGGAGAAATGAAATAAATTAGGAATGATAGTGCCAATATAATTATCTCCACTTTCTCCTGTAGGTCTCAGCATTGGAAGCTCAATATTTTACAGCACAGAGTACCTGCTCCTAAGAAGTACTAGGAGCTGAAAATTCCAAGATTATCTGGCTTTTACTTAATGTTTTAAAACCAAGCAATAGCTGGTGGGCCCTTACCCATATCCAGCACCCATAGATCAGAGGAATATCAAGATTTTATGATTCCTACGTGTCATATAAAGAAAAACGAAATATTCTAAGACAACAGAAAGACAGAGAAAATATATTTTCCCTGGGTGATCTTGTTCAATAAAACAAAGAAAAAAATACAAAAATAGGAGGCTCTGATAGAGCTTAATCTTGAGGGAGTAGGGGGATGATTTTTTTTTTTCCAAAGGCCATCTCCTCTAAGACCTCTTTAGGCAAGGAGATTAATGTAGATCCTTATGCACCACCCCCTGCACACACACAAACTAACCCCAGTCCCAACAGGTTTAATCTCTCCGAAGAATGTATAATTTAAGAGAAAACATAAGACGCCATTTGCAACATCGGTATGCTGAATAAGCTAGTACAAAATAAAGCCAAAATTGTGTGGTGAGGTGTACACTGCAGGAAGAGTTAGTGAAGACAGTCCCTGGGAATTTGTGCTGGGAAAGGCTGAGAGGGAAGCTGGGTGCTCACAGATTAGTTCCATTCAGGAAAATGGAAAACTGAGTGGATGGTTTCTCCATGAGGAAGGGTAGGTGACCACCGAAGAGGACAGCTCATCAATTCTGGGAGCCTTTTGATGTCCTATCGACTAAGTTAAACACTCAGATAGTCGTTGCTGAATCAATAAAACAGCTAATTAAAGGCTATTTTTTAGTCATTGATTTGTGTGAACTACAATATTTGTTATAAATTCTCTCTACCTCCTCCACTGATGCTTACTATCTAATTGTTAAGTGTGACAAATGATTAAATATTACAAGAAAATTTATGCTTGGAATTAAATGAGAATGTCAAGTGTAAATCACCAATAAAGGAATGAGAAAGTTATAATTTGGGCTATGTGTTCTAAAGTTATGCAAATACATAGAATATAACCAATAGCAGGAGCAATGTTCGAGACCTAACCAATAGGATTTATGGTATTTCATGATGTTTATGAGAGCATTAATAAATGCTCATGAGGCTTAATACACCCTAGCCTCCCCAACATCTTCAGAATGTATTCTGCTGGCTCTCCCCTTCCCTCTCATTTCTCTCTCCCACTCCTCCTTTTCTCTTCCTCCTGCTCTTTCTCTCCTTTCTTTCATTTGGATAAAGATATGTGATATTACTAAGTATTTTAGATATGCAGGATAGAAATTGAGAGACCTAAAACATTTCCTTATTCTCCCAAACAGCTATAGATTGGTGATAGACGGCTGAATGTGAGAAGGTATCTACATCACTGGCAAGCTACCCATCGAGGCTAACAGAACAAACAGAATTAGACGATGTTTAGCAATGAGAGATGTATTTTAACGTGTCTTATTTCAATATAGGTTCCATCCCACGATGTCCAAAAGCCATTATTTGTATAAACTAGACAGACAACTCTGTGTGCTTAAAGGAACTGGCTGAGCAAGGACTTGGCCTCAAGTTTCCTTTGGAGATGGTAGAAACATAATTCCCAGTGTTAGGAAGTCAGTTGGTGGAGACAACACTGGGGCCCCTTTAATGTCAGTGGGTACTTTAGGGCCTTTGCACCAAATCTTAGACTATCTCTTGTTTTCAAGAGGAAAAGTCACAGGGGAGTCTGAATCTAGTAACAAATCCTTAAAACTAAATTGAGCATAGTGGATGTATTACAAAAGATGGAAATCCTCCCTTCCCTTCAAAAATTTGTCATGATCTCACAGTAGAGCATTCTCTCTAAATTCACAGAAAATTTCCCGGAATGGGAAATGTGCTTTATGTTTTGGGAGTTAAATAAGGAAAGAAGGCAGGTAACCACTATAAAGTCTAAATGCAAGAGAAGGCTCAGTAATATTGTACTTTCCAAGGACAAAGAGAAGGAAATTATTTTGAATCATTAGACAATCTTGTCTTGGTTATAAAAATGAAAAAAAACAGATTTGGAGAAATTTATTCATCAAAGGCAGACTTATTATCTCAAAAGGACAAATGTCATGCCAATGTTTCTAAATGCTCTTCCATATCTAACAACCTTTCTGTCATTTGTAGACAGAATCTGATTCAGAAAACTTTATTTCTGAAGAAATGTGAAGATCAGGAAAAAAAATAACCACTGTATCAGCTCAAAGATATAGAAAGTATTTTTTTCCTTTCTTTCTTTTTACTATGCCAACATAACCAATTCATTAAATGATTACTCGTAAAAAAAAAGACTAAAATAAATGAACACAAGCCTCTTGTTAAGCATCTAGTGGGTAAAAACAATAAAAACAGATAAGTTGCCCACATTCTCAAGTTGTTTTGGTGTTACAATTCAGCTCCACGTGTAGAGAGAAAAATCACACACAGGAAAAATCATCTGCATTGTTTTACTGCCTTAACTCTCTCAGATATGTCATAGAAGGGCTATGAGTGAAAGGAAGACATGAGGTGTATAAATATAACAACCAAGGAGAGGAGACAACACCGGACCTCAGTATGAATGAGCAGTTTGTCAATATCTTCAGGTCTCCAGTGAGCAGCAAGAATGGCTCTCAGGATACTGCAACTCTGTCTGCTTCCACCAGAGATCATAATTGGGCTATGAATTTTTATAACAGGAAGGTCTTCCTGCCATAGACAGAGACTGACAAAAAGTTTAGTTAATGCCAAAAGAATCTTAGAGTGGTATGAGTAGGGTACATGAATATCACTTAAATAAATAATGCCTTTACTTCCTTTTTTTTAAATAAATAAAATAAACGTCTGTTAGAGTTTACTGGTTAAATCTTCTAAATTATAGCTTGTTTCTGAGGATTGCTCAGCATGCTGGTTTCTTGCCCAAGGACATGATATGCACTTTGGGGAATTCAAGAAGCCAATTGAGGAGAGTAGAGGTGATTTATAAATCGAAACCAAATGATAGCAAAAGATGTGAACTAAAGCTATTTCTTCATCTGCAATGAGCTAATTGGGCACATTTCAGGCCAAGTCTCTGAAGACACAGCTCATGAACTCTGTCTTCCTGATGCTGTTTTCATTACAGACTCTCAATAGAGGACTGGCCAATGCTAGGGAAATCCCCATCAAGGTGGCCTGTACATGACACTGCAGGTTTGCCTCAGGAAAAAGAGAGAAGAAAAGGAAAACATAATGAGAGATTGAAGGCAACTAGCTGCTTGCAGAGTTCTGCTTGCCTTATCTAATTTATCCGAAACTGAGGATTTTGTCTCTAAAGGCAAATTTTGCTTCACAAAGTCTATGGGACTTTTGTCTTTCTGACGTATCAGAGTTTAGCCAGGTCTTATTTCTTATTTGGTGGTTGTTAGGGTAAATTTTGATTCTTTGGTACTCTGTCAACTATTTGACGTGGGAGATTGAATACAGCATATATGACCTATATATTTCTGGAACAATCTGTTTGCTACTGATGCTGCAACATTATAATGATAATCTTTAATTCAATTATCATCTAAATCTCACAACCTATTCTCACTCACCTTAATATTTCTAGGTAAAATGTGGTGTACTACATTGGCATGTCATTTTAAAAGAATCAGATATCAAGAAAAGAAAGACATTGTAGATATTCACAATGTTGCATGTGAGAAAGTTTTTGAGTGACTTCAGAAACCCAAACAAATACACTGAGGAAGTAGCATTAGAGTATGTCTACATGGGACCTGAAATTAGGATCTGAGGCAATTATCTTTTAGAAAGCATTGGCAGAGTCTGAATCCTAGGAAATCATCCTGAATAAAATGGTCACATCTTGCCAGGTTTAGACATTTATAATCCAAAATAGGGGAAATTTTGCTAGGTGATCTCTTCACATCTTTTTCAGTTATGAGAGTCTAATTTCATTTCATAAAAATTATAGGAAAACTTCCTTTACCATTGTATGAGTCATAAATGTATGCATGTCCATGAGTTAGCTCATCAAAGATACTGTGAGAGAAAAAGTACTCAAAAATATTCTGTAAATCTCCATAAAACGCTCTTTAAATGGATTTTTATGTTCAGAAATTACACTTTGCAAATAAATTTTTAATTTTAATTTTCTGAATTCTTAAAATATCATTGAGACAAAATTGTTTCTATATACTTAAGCTAGAGAGCTCCAGAAATGTTGGTGTATGTTAAGGATCCTTTGTGAGGTAATTCACTTTATTGATTTGTTTGTATTTGTCTAAGCACTTAATTGACTCCCCCACTAAAATTTAAATATATACAAATAATTTATCATTCAGAGGATAGGTTTTGATTCCTAAGATAAATACGTAATCATAGAAATTTAGAGAAAGAAGGGATCTTGTTGGTCACTCAGTCTTAACATATTCATTTTACCAGGTAAAAAAGTGGAAACAAGAGACAAGTGACCGCTCAGCCCTACACCTCCAGGCCCTGATGGTGTAAGGACACCAATCCAGCGACATCTAGTCTAGTACAGGTCCCTCTTATCTATACTGTATTAGGGTTATATCTACTTGAGTAGTTGTAAAGTTTTGTAGACACTTGATTGTGAATTAGTGCTTCATGTTTTTTCTTTAATGCTAACTTATCATCAAAAAACACAAAACAAAACTACAAATATTCACTCCTCCAGTGTAAATTATTCCTGCATTTCTTTCTTGGACGTTAGAATTTTTTCTTCAGTAAGAAATAAGGTTGAAAATGAAGTAGAAAATCTTACACTGTAATGCAAGTGCGTCACATTTCAAAAAAAAGAAAAAAAAAGCAAAGTATTTAAAAAGTTGGGAAAATCAGTTTAAACGTGATGAAGGTTTAATTAGTGCCCTTAACCTACATCTCAACAACTAAAAAATAATTTTCTTAGGTTGATAAAATAACCCATCCCAAAAGACAAAGACTGAAATTAAATCAAAGGAGGCTTCCTTTAAAAAGAAGATTCACACCCATCATAATACATAAAACTAATGATTTATGTCTTAATTTGTAACCAAAGTGGATTTTGTACTGAATTCTGAAAATGGATGCAAGTTCAACAGTTGCATTCAATCAAATAAGTAATCTTAAATAAAATGAGGATAATCTCTTCTAGTGCTTGCTTATCCTGTGTAACAGAAATCTGCCATGAAGTAAATTCCTTCAAGTCAAGCAGATTGCCCAAATTGGAAACATATTGGAAGGATGAATATACTCAAAGAATCAACAGAAGAGCAAAATATAAAGATGGAAACATTTTCTGAACAATGCAGATCCCCTCCCTTCAAAACAAAATCCATGCGAGGGAAAATCTGATTGCCAAATTTACTGGATAAACTGACCAATAACTACTTTACTAGCTTTTTAAAAATATTTGCTTTATATCTTTACAACTAGCAAAATTATTCCTATGGAAGTTATTTCTGCTGAAACTGAACAAATGGGTTACTCACAATATGTAATGAAATACATATTTTTGAAAAGCAAGATCTCCTTTCACCCCAATTCTATCTTTCTGCTGGTGAGCACTCATTTATTTTTTTCAATACATGTTAAATAAACTATTCTTACAAATAATGTTTAGGACAAGCATGACAATTCGTCTTTTAGAAGCTATCAAGGCATGAGCACAGCTTCCACCATTCTAAAACAGCCCCTCAGTAACAAGTGGCTAGTTCATGGTCTGAGTGGCTCAGAGAAGAAAGGAGGCAGTCCTTAGCCAGTACTATCCAACTCAGCACTACCCCACTCCCCTATTTTCTATCCCCTCCGCTGGAACTGCTTCATAACCCTTGTGCTGAATGCCTTAACATCTGGATATTTAATTCATTCTTGCCTTTACTCTGGTGAGCAACCCTCAGCGACATGTACCTGAGCCTTGGGGACTGCTTGTGGTCCATTCGCTTTAAAGGAGATCCTTCCCAGCACCCCAGGGAAAGCTGGGTGCTAGAGGATCTGGATGAAACCGGTGGACGTGGTCTATCAAACCCACAAGAATTCGACTTTCGAAGAGCTACATTGACTTGTTGATTCTTATCTCCGCTCTCAGTGCCCCCCCACTATAAAGTAAGCTTCTCACAGCCAGGGAATGTGGTAGGTTTAAACTTGTTACTTAATGCTTTTCTCCTGAAACCGTCTCTTAGCCTTACTGGTGTGTTAGGCATAGGGTAGGTGCTCAATAAACACACTTTGCACGGGAGAGGGTTGTGTTGAACAAAAGGAAGGCTGAAAGGACTTAAACCTTAAAGGTTTTGTCTCGTGTGTCCAAGAAAAGTGAATATCAGATTATCATGGTTACAGTTACTGCTTTTAGCTGACCTTTAGGAATTTCACTAGCGTTAACCAGGGAGCTGGGGCGGGGGTGGGGAGCTGGGCTGGAGACTAAAGGGTATCCATTGCCCAGCATCAGGAGGTGCAGAGCCCCAGGTCAGGATCTGAGACTACCCTTCGGTACCGACGGCTGTTGCTCCTCCCGGGTGAGGCTCCGGGCCCCCAGTCTCGGACTGCCCTCTGCCTTCTTGGGGCGCTGGAGCATGCCCAGTGGCAGCGCTGGAGCCACCGCGGGCTTTGCGCGGGCGCGCTCCGCGTCTCCGGGTTTTAGCAGGAGCCTACGGGGGGCGGGGTGGGGGGCCCGCGGAGCCGGGCTGCCTTGGCCGCGAGTGGGGAGCTCGCGCGCCGCGCAGGGCTCTCTCCCGCGTTGCGGTTGCTCGGGAGATGCTGGAGCGCGGCACCCGGCAGCTCCACCTGGCGCGCTGAGCACCGCGCGAGGAGCCCCCGGGGGCGGGCGGCGCGGGGCGCGGACTGCGGTAGAATGCGAGCCGCGCTCCTCCGGCGCTGCGAGACGTCGCTCCAGCACTGTCAGGTGCCGGGAGCCCGCCGCCTGTCGCTCCTCTAACTTGCCACTTGGTAGTGTCCGGTCTCCAGGGCTCCGAACGCTGTCGGGTGGCGGGGGGCGGGGGGAGTGGGGAGTGAGAGGGTCTGCGGTAGCCGAAGGAGGGATCCTGCGGGCGGGGGCCTGCCTGGTGCCGCTCTTCTTCCCCTCCCTGTCGCTCCCCTCCCCCCACCCCGTCGCCGCCGCTTTCCCTTCTGCCAATTCGGAGAGCGACGGGTGTCCGTGACATGAGATCGCTGCCAAGTGACGGTCCCCGAGTCTGAAGTGCCCGCGAGGAAGTGAGCGCCAACGCGGGCCGCGGGCGATGACAGCCATGAAGCAGGAACAGCAGCCCACCCCGGGGGCCAGGGCAAGCCAGGCGCAGCCGACCGACCAGGTGAGAGTTGGCCGCTGCGGCCAGGCCCGCCGGGAGGGCCGGCTCCTGCCCGCGCTCCCCCCGCCTCTCCTCCCGGGCTCCGCTCCCACGCCTCCCTCTTCCCACCCTCCCCCCGCCCCAGTTCCAGGCGCTCCCTGCTTATCCATGGACTCTGCAGGAAGTTAGAGCATCGGAGTGCGCTCCGGTGCCGGGCGAGAGGATGCGCAAGGTGGAGAGCCGCGGGGAAGGGGGGCGAGAGGTAAAGGCTGAAGGTGTCCGGGGAGCCCCGGCGGGCGGGCCACCGGGGGAGGGAGAGGTAGCGGGGGTCAAGGAATCGGGTCCCTTGGCTCCTTATTAATGCACGTTGGAGAAATCTGCCGCGCGCCAGGAGACGTCCACTTGCGGGGTTCAAGCCCAGCCTTCCTGTAGCCGGGACGAGTGCTGGCCGAAGCGCCCGGAGTAGACAAATGACCTTTAAGCCGGCAGAGTTTTTCCTTTCCTTTCTGGTGTTTTTAGTGAGACGGAGGGGTGTGTGTGTGGTGGGGGGGTAAGCTGGGGTAAGAGGGTTTACCGGGCATCTGTAGTCTGCTGAGTGGAACGGGGCTCGGGGAGCCGAAAGGCATTAATTATTAAGAGGTGCTGGGAAGGTACTGGCTTTCCTGATTTGTTGGGTCTAGATGTGTTGTGTCTGCAGAGATGAGATGCCCTGTGTTGGCTGAGAGCTATTCCTGTCTGTTTTCCGTCCTTCCGCACCCGCCACCCCCTTTTTGTTTTGGTCATCAGGGATTTGTATCATAAATGTAAGGTGGATCCTCATCTCGTCCCTGTCCCTGGGTTGTGGTGATTTGGGAGTTCGGTGTCGCTTTTTTTCCAAAGTTGGAGGGTCGGGAGCGCCCAGATGCCCTGGCAGGAGGAGGGAGGCAGTGCTGAGCCCGGCGGAGGTGCGGTCACGTTTACATCAATTGGAGACTCCGGGCAGGCAGAGCTGCACTTGGGTCAGCGGTTAACTCCGGAGCTGGAGGACCGAGGCAGTGGGTAGGAGAGATGAGGCTCTTTGCCCGGCGTGCGCTGTCAAAGGCTGCGGGCGGGCGGCGTTCCAGGCAGATACCCTCCCAGCTTATTGCTAGCACCGGGATGGGGGGTGGGGGTGGTGCAAGTAGCTCGGTTCCAGCAGCAACTCGGCTCTTCGCATATTCTAAGCACTGAGGAGAGTGTCAAGGGGAGCTGTCCAAATCGCCCAGGAGTGGCCAGCGAGGCAGAGGAGGCGATGCCAGCGATGCTGTTATTAATATTCCAGACTTGGTCATCTCTTCTGGCTTGCGATCTCCTTTCTCCCCTTCCCTCCCACTTCTCATTCCCTCGCATATGTTTCACACAGGTGGTGGGGACTATTCAATGTCTTAAGGCTCTTTTTCTATTAATTGAAGGGGAGGCGGTGAGTGTTGCAGTTTTTACAAAACGTTCGTTTTCTTAAACCGTCCTCTTTGCTGGATACCCTGAGATAAGCATAAAATATTAAAACACTGTATCATATGTCCCTTCCTCTTCTTCTTCTCCCCCCAACCCCAGCACACATCACAATGTAGAAACTAGTTGGCAAATGTAAAAATAATAATAATAATAATAATTTCAGGAGAGGAGCATGGATTTAACATCCTCTTTCAGGCTGGCAGCCCTTAAATTTCATTAACAAGCCTCTGAGCCTCTCTACTGCTCTTGGAATGATGCTACCAATAAGAATGATTAGTCAGGTGAGAGCCCCCACATGAAATCTTTGCTCACTAACCTGTGACACCACCTGGTTACTTGAGGTGCTGCAAAGAGTTCAGTGATGGTGGAGGTGGGGAGGCTGAAGAAGAAGAGAGCCCACAGAAGCTGAAAATGTACGTGTAAATAGTGGACACGCTGTATATGCATAGCAAATCCTTTGGTTGGGACTAATCTGGTACTTAAAATTCATATCAAGAGATAGGTTCAAGCTCGAATCCATTTTTCTTGTTAGTGTGCATTTCTTTATGGCCACTTCAAATATTCAGGGAGTGGCCACATTGTAGAGCTCCTGCTTTAATTGAGTATTTTTAAGTGCTTTTTTTTAGCATTTACATGATTTTAAAATGTCAGTGGTATGCATTTTATGCATGTGTTATAATAAAAGAGATTGATTTTGTGAGGAAAGTCAGACTGAAATATACATGGCAGCATCCCAGGGAGGGTTTTTCAAGCACTCCCAGGAAGTACCTATATCTAGCATATTCTTTGTTCAAAGCTTGACATATGAAATTATGGCCAGATAATGTACATGATTGCTGTGGAAGCTTAAACTGCACTCTCTAAGACTACTGTGTTTTTATTGGCCATATCAGTCATTATGGTTTAATTCTGTAATTGTCACATGACTCTCATGCAATATTAGACACAATACCTTCATAAATATGTGATTCATTCTGCTGGTTTCTATAATATTTCAAAAAAAGAAGATTCACAAATTTAAATAAAAATGTACCTTTATGAAATTCTACCCAGTTGTTAAATAGGGGGCATATTCCAGCTAATCAGTCACTGTGTATTGACTTTGAATGATTTAAGCTTCTGAATATTGCCAAAAAGGTCTTTCACTTTCTATGGTAGAGATTTTTATGAAACCTCAAAGAAGCCTTGTCCTGAGGCCATCAAACACCTATTTCCACTTACGGCACAGTGGAAGACCACAGTTCTTCCTCTGAGTGAAAACAGTTATGAACCATATAACTTGGTTACCGTTAGTCCTGTAGAGGACTCAACCTCCCTGTTTCACTACCTGTGACTGTCCTCTGGCACAGGGTGCCATGGCAAGAGGACATCCCCTTCCTCCCCAGAGAGCAGCAATAACAAGAAAGCAGGGACTGTATACTTTTTATTAATATTCTAAATCATTGAAAATATTTTTATCATCTTAACAATCTTTTAAAGTTTCATCGATTGAGCAAATGTTTACAACAGTTATTTTTGTTGTTTATTATAACACTTCACATTTACCAAATGTCTAAAAATAAAGGCTTTGACATGGATAGATACGGACATTTCCACTTAACATGATCAATATCTCATTTTACATTGAAGGATCCAAAATCTTGAGTGGTTAATGGTAATTTGTTATTATTTTAAAAAATGACTTCCTGAATGCTTGCCACAGGGAGAGTATTGTTTTGGGAGTTGATAAAATAATATTTATTGAATGTATTTTTCTATTTGATTCTCAAAGCAATTTTTTGAGGTGGGCCATATTGCTATTCCCATTTTAGAGATGAGAATTCAGGGGATTATAGAAATCAAGCAACTTGGCCAAGATATTAATAATCTTTAAAGGTAGAGGTGGGACTCAGACCAGAAGCTCATTTATATCGGAAGCCCTGCATTCTAACATCTGCACACAATCACAATACAACACATTCCTATTATAATAATGTAAAATAATTGCAAAATGGGGTGTGTGTGTGCACAAATTTATCTTGAATGCAAAATGGATAAAGAATTTGTTTAAAGTTTCAGCTATACATATAAATTATAGTTCTTGAAATTTTAAAGTTAACTTAATATCCTCTCTATTGATCTAAATGATATGAAAAGAATCGGATAGATACTCATAAATACATGGGAACTTTTAAAAAAAAATTTTTGTATCACTTGTCCCTGGTAGTGAGATGCTCAACGTTTGTTAAATGAGTACATTTTTAATAGTCAATCAGACGAGGTTTAGAATTTGCTCACATTTCCACCAGGTGGCAACCTTCTGCTGAATCCAATTGGTAAAAAGTTGCCTAAAATGCGTGCCTGTCCTCTCAGCTCCAAAAACAAAACAAAAATAACCACACAAAAATAAAAAACCAAAACCAAGCACACTTTCTGGAGTATGACTAAAAAGTGTATTTTTAAAAATAACTATTTGGCTACAAAGACAGTATTAGTTTTACATTTTTCTTTAAAAAATGCATTTTAGTAAAAAATCAGTCTCTTACAATTCAACATGTAGTAGCCTCCTGAAGAAATAATTCATGACCAGAATTGAGATTAAATAGTTAATATTTAATATGTAAAATGTCTTCTGCAAAATACCCATTGGACTTTTGACCTTTAGGTAATACTGACCTACAAGGTTTGAGTACAAAAATTGGTATTCAGTATTTTTTTTTTTTTGGTATTCTTTTTATTTCACCTTTGGTCTAGCAAACTGGATTAAAATTTTCAAATGTATGCTTAATGAAAAATTATGAAAAAGTTATTCTTCCACATATCCTTCGCTAATACATAAACATGTCATAATTAGTCAATAAACTATTGGTTTTAACACAGAACCTTGAAAATAGCCTGTATAAATCATACTGAATAACTTTACTTAATAGAAAATTTATTAATTTATTACTTTTCTTCTAGTCATTCAACATAAAATGCCATATCTAATTAGGGGGAGAGTTCTATATAATTTGGTTATAAAAGATCATTTAGGTTAAGTAAAGGTATTATGTAGAAGTCTTTATGATTTGAGAGAAAATGAATTTCCTACTTCTTTAATTTTTTTATTTTATATATATACATATTATATATAACATTAAATATGTAACATAATATACAATATAATAGATATAACTATTGTATTAATATATAAGGCATTTTATCCATTGAGTTAAGAATATACCACAAAATATCCCTTCCTTAGAAGCTTCTAATATAGCTATATATCAATCTATTTTTTTATTTCAGGACCTGAGCAAATTGCACATTTAAAAAAGATTAAATTATATAAAACGAGTTAAAGAAAATTGTATTATTAAATATTAATGCCGCAGTATCTTATGAAGCACATTACATTAGAAGCAAAACACACTTAAACCAAATTTTTCCCAGTCTGAGTAAAAATAAAGCTATTTTAATATCTTCAGTTTCTTGAATCATTTATGATTACAGAATGTTCAATACTTACAGGCGTATTTTTAATTTGCTTACAGTGTACCAAGTAACATACACAATGCTAGAATGTTGTGACTAAGATTGTGAGCTTTCCTGCCATCAACCACAAGTATTTATTTACCATTGCGTATGGGTTATGCACTGAAAATCACAGATGCAAGTTCATATCCCAGCTCCACTAAGGTCCATTGTGTTTTCTTGGGCAGGATAACTCAATTTCTCCATTTCGTCTGTGAATGAAGATGACTGAAGGCCCTTTACATTGCCTGTTGTAAAGATTAAATAAGATAATATGTAAGAGCTTTTGAATAATGCCTGTCACATACCAAGTCCTCTCATTAAATGCACAATCTGGGAATAAAAGCCTTGACAAAATTAGAAAAAATAAATAAATAAAACTTAAAGGACTGTTAAACCACCTTCCACTGATCTACTATTTTAACATTTTAGAGACTATCACATTTTTTCAGCACCCATATTTGTATGATTACACATGAGTTTGTGCATGCATGTAAATATTATATTAGTAGATTTGGACATCAGACCTAATTTGGCAGACATCCAGACTTCAAAATATTCTGTTACATTCTGGTTTCCATTCAATCAAAATTGAACAGTAATATTTTGTACTGTTCTACTCTGTAAGGGGCCAGATTGAAAGTAAACTTTGGCTAATTCTCACTAACAGTTGAATTAGATAATGAATACATTGCATATTGTATTCAATACAATGCACCTCATAAGATAATTTGCATGAGAAAGAGGATGTTTAAAAAAAGAGAGAAATGGGATTCATAGAAAGAAGTCTGGGGTGAGATTTCAGTCAGCTAGCAGGAGAGTGTGCACAGCAATGAAACCAAGAACCCCATGGTGGGTGCCCCTGTTTTCATGGTGTGGGAGAATTGGACTAAGCATAAGTTAAAAGATTTTCTCACACAAATGTTTTTACAGCTATTCCTATGCAACATTTAAATACACATGCTGTTTCTTGATATTTCACTTATTAAAATTACCTTCATATATTTTAAATATTTTTGCTAAATGACTTTGTGTGTGTTCTAACCAAGTTCATATACTACTGAAATATTATAACAGGGACATATAATCAGGCATTCATCAACCAAAAAAGTGTGGAGCTTTCACCATTCCAAAGACCTGTACAAGGCTAAAAAAAAGTCCAAATGAATGATGGAGGGAATGTACACTTCATAAATATATGTCCTCATGTCAAATTAGAAATATTTCTATTCTAGTGTATGCTGCCCACCTCGAGCAGTCAAACAGCTTAGTACTAATTGTTCCCAGAGCACTCTTGTTTTAAAGTTTTTATTGACCTGATCCACAAGCTTTCTGGCAATAACCAATCTCTATTTACTTTTTCCTATCGAGATAGCACCTGTTCTCTAAGGCTGAGACTACCTTCCCCCAACCTGATGGACATCATTATCATCTATTACATATTAACTCAAGGAACGCTTGTCATTTCCAGGATAGCAAAGGCTGGGAAGAATTTTCAGTGGGGAGAAGGGGGTACTTAAGAGAAAGATCTTCTACTGTGGATTCATTTTTGTTAAGTTGTCCTGAATTCTCAGAACTTCAGACATATCCATATGTAATGGTAAATGTAACGCCCACTGCCAGGCTAAATACAGAGAACTCACTTTTATCCAATACTGATAAAATAAATACTTGATTTTGAACTGTTCTGTTTAGTAATTGATGTTAACAATACTCTTCTAATGCATTCTACAAAATAAAAAGAAAATCATTTTCTTTTCAAGTTTATTATGCTATAGTTTATTTGAGCATTGTTATTTGGAATTGCCAAATGATTTTCAGATTTAATTATTTTGGGGAGGGAGGCAACCTGATGTAGGGTTGAAAACAAAGTC
Organism: Propithecus coquereli; assembly: GCF_000956105.1. Classification (NCBI taxonomy): domain Eukaryota; kingdom Metazoa; phylum Chordata; class Mammalia; order Primates; family Indriidae; genus Propithecus; species Propithecus coquereli. The sequence continues at coordinate 10,192,863 of NW_012148952.1, forward strand.
AAAGAGATTTCAAATTGATTCCATCCTTTACCATTTACTAGACAATTTGTGATCCCACTAAAACCATTCTTTCCTCTTGAAGAGGGAGTGGGGTGAGGAAACTGTTGAAAGAATTAGGGACGATTTATCTGAATGGGCTTGTAAAGCATCTGGTGTAAGGTAGGAACTTAGTGAGTATTTTTATTCTTAATGGTACCATGCTTCTAGATCATCTGAGAAGATTATTTCATTCTTTTGCACAGGTAATTTTGCATTTATGTTAATAAAAATGCTGAATATGTGTGTATATGGCATAATCAAATATACACACACTGCACATACATATATATGCCTGTGATCTAAATACATTGGGTATTTTACAGTGAGATTATCATAGGGCATTAGATAAAAATCAATTTGTGATAACTTGACTGATTTCTCCTATTTTGGGATGATAACCTATCTGTTTTCACATAATACTTAGGGCCTTGTTTGAAATCCTCATGGTTTAATATTCTCTTTCCAGAAGTTTTATTCCCAGAAATGATCAAATTAGAAATTATTTGCGTATGGGAACTGATGATGTATTGAGTTGAAATTTAAGAAAAATTAGTTAAGTGTATAATCAAAACTGACTTCTCATTTGAGATGTTCTACAGCCAAGCTGTATATTATCTGACTTTAATATTATTGCAATTCATCATACTTATTGATTTTCTCAGGTCAGAACAAAAACCTATGTATCAGGTTGCAAGATAGCAAATGAAGAAGAGTGAGGAAAAAAGCCATTTTTATTATCTTTATCCCCATGCCCTTTTTGATATCTAAATAAAGATTCAATTTCTTATTCCATCTGAGAGACTCTGCTCTGAAAACAGAAATGTGACAAATCTGAATTACATAATTGAGAACTTGAATGGCAGGCCCTCTGTGATTTATTTTCAAATAACAGAGAGACCACTTGAAGTTGCATTAATAATGCTTGTACAGGGAGTAGGCCTTTCTTGTTATTGGAACATGGGTTTACTTTTGGCAAGAGGAATTGAGTAAGTGAAAACTCTGATACTCATATTTCCATTAATCAAATCTCACTTTTAGGAATGGTTTTAATATAAGTTAATGGATGCAAGACATGGCCATTTTTTCATTTCACATGTTTTGAAACAAGTACTAGAAGTATTTTTCGTAAAGCAACCTTTTAAATCAATGTTTCACAAACTTGCATAATGATTCTTCTTTTTTAGTTACAGAATTGAAGATTAGGATCTAAGACAATGTTTGAAAAGTGATCAAAAATATATCTTTTTGAAAGCAAAAAAAGTCTGAAATCCATGAAGGGTTTCTTAAATTTAGAAATAGGTATTTTGTTTGGTTAGGTTAGTCTATAATTTAAACTTTCTAGGTTCTTGCATGCATTTATGGATAGATTTTCTGTCTACTTCATTAGCTTTTAGAGATTTTAGGAGAAAAGACTATATATTTCACTTGTTTTTTCCTTTTTAGAATACTATAAAACACAAGCGTTTCAAGAAATAAAATGAGCGTATTTTAAAGCTATATCCAGCATCTTCATCTGGGTTACTTATTTTCTCTGGCCTTAGGATTTGTGTATTTTCTACTTCTTGACAACCACATTGACAGTGACGGGTATATGTGCATCAAGCCTGGCGTTCAAATGGAAGAGACCCACCCTCCTTCATGGCTATGAAAGTTACTTATAATTGCTCCAGAATGGCATTTACCGAACTTTAGGCCACCATGGCATTATGAGTGGTGTCTTCTGCCTCTGCTACTCTTTAAAAATTTCTGTTTGATCACAGAGTCAATGTCTCTGTGTTACAGGATGATACTTTTGGTTCCTTTGTCTCCCTTTGCATCTCTGCCATCTCCAAACCCAGACCAGTTTGTTCGACCTCTCTACATTTCTTTTTTTTTTTTTTTTTGAGATTTCATGAGAAATTTTCTTAAATATTTTATAGATACAAATTTTTAAATTTAAGTTAATTAAAAATATTTTATTGACGCGTAATAATTGTACATATTTATGGGGTACATAATGATGTTGTGATACCTTTAATGTATAGTGATCGTATCAGGGTAACTAGTGCATCCATCATCTCAAACTTCTCTGCATTTCTGTGGGCCATTATCTGTCCAACGTTGATTTCCTGATGTGTAGAACACTTTGCCATCAATAGCAGGCTTGCCTTTCCAAATTTTTCTCTTCAAATAATTATAAAATCAGAAATGATTATAACATTATGAGACACTGTTCTGTTTCCCGAATCTAACACCTTTGTATTCAGATCATGAAACAGACAGTGGAGAGGTGAAGTAACTTGTCTAAAGTCACAAAGTTGGTTAGAGTTAGAAGTAGCCCTCGATTCTGGGATTCTCGGGCTCTTAACATACGGCTGTTTTCCATGTATCATGTTTCCGGATTCAGCTGCTGATACAGAGCCTTTGATAGTGTGGTGGTGACACACCTGCCTTGCTTACCACTTGCCATCAGTATAACTATTTGTTTTAACGTATGTTTTAAAAAGCTTTGCATCTGTAGGCAAAACTCACTTAACATTTCTTGATTTCTCCTCTGTGATATATTAGTTCTAAGCCAGTTGTCCTTAGACTTTTGGCACCTGGCCACAAGACATCACGGAACAGCATATGCATTTTTTCCAATCTGCCCTGGCAAGAAGTACCCCCCTCTCTACAGCCATAAAGTCATTCAGAAAGTAAATTGTGAGATCTGCTGCTCCAAGGAAAAAACAGCAACTCGGCTGCACAAATGGAAGCTGGCTTTCTTAAGCTTCTGCTCTTCCCCTCAGCATGAATGAGCACCTCCTAATCTCTACACTCCGCGTTTGAAATGGCAACTCAATAGCAACGGAGCAGTGGGGGGATGAATCCCCCTGTAGGAACTCTGGAATGCATGCAGGTGAATTTTAGGGTTTTCTTGGATGGTAAATAAAAACAACAGACTTCTGACTCACTGTATTTCTTGGTAGGTAAGCCTTTTCCAGAAACTGATCATTTTTATTCCTAGATAAAGTCGTCAGAGTACCAAGTTCCAGTACCAGATCTGAGAAACATGTATATACTAAATAAATAAATTCATGTGAAGAATTTTTGAGTCATTCAGAATTTTTTAGTGGAAAGAATTAGGGCTTTCTAGTCATTTAACCTAACTTTAAACTCTAGCTTACTCTGCTCAAACTAGTAAGTCAAGAAGCTAGGGTTTAAGTCTCTCTCTGAATCTGATATTTCATCTGGAAGTGGAATGTTGTTTACCTTACAGAATTGTTGTGAAAATTAGCAATAGGATAGGTTTGTTGTTCCCAGAAGTTGGGAACCCAGCTCTAAAGTATCTTTCCTTGTAAGTTTACTAACTTAGAAACTTTACAGCACCTTTTATGTTGAGCTTCTGTTTTTTTTTTTAATATAGAGATTATATGGAGTCATGCTGGCTTCAAAGCAAATATGGATTAAAAGTTGGTTAAAAAAATATGGCATCCATTTTTATATTCCTTATAATGCAGAAAATTGTACAAAGTTTGGATTTTGAAGGTGAAGGTGGAGAACTGAATATGCATTTTCTTTTCTGAATTTGTTTTTTTCTTTCCCTATCCCATGGTTAAATTCCATCTCATGTTTATAATAGATGCTGCATTTCTAGTGCTACTCTGTTCCTTCTCAAAGCTACAGTCCTTGAGCTGTGATAGCAAATCCAAAAAAATTAATATGGGATCACAGATGGTGCAAATATTTGAAAATAGGTAAATACAATCTAGGATTAGCTGCTTGGGCTCAGAAATGTCAGCTTCACATTGCTTATTGGTCACACAAGGCAATTTTAGTTAAGAAAAACCCAGGAAAAAGCCACCATGATATAAAATTGCTGGTTTGGAATTGTGCAGCATAACAAGCCCGTAATTGTTATATAAACCTCAAAATGAGTCACTGTGTAACAAGGAAAAGGTATTTCAGAGAGGTCACAAAGCACTGAGAGGTTATACAGGAAATAAAAAGTTAAGCCAATATCATAACATGTTACTATTGCATAGTACCATCTGCTGACTTCCATTTACAGCCAATTTTTAAGGAGAAAATATCCATTCTTGTAGGCATGCTTTAGATGGGCACAAAGTAAATGACCTGAGCATGGGAAGCAACAGTCAAAGTGCCAGCATAAAATCTGTAGATGGTAATTTCTGGTAACATGTACTGTGAGCTCATAGTTCTGACTCTGAGAATTTACAATAATAGAATTTAATTTTCTTTCAGTTTTTCCCTTTTAAGAGATGCATCTCTTTTGAAAGGATCTTAGAACTAACCATGTGATTAAGTCACCTGGTTTACTGATAGACAATTGAGATTGATAAAGGCTGACTTGCTCAAAATCATGTGCCTGATGAATTTGGCAGATTAGAAGCAAGAGCTTCTCCCTCCTAGGTTAAAAGTTGGTAGAAGGAGCCTCACTCAATAATTAGAATCATAGAAACAATTTTGGTTATCTGTGATGATGTCAATAAAGAAAAAGTGGATGAGGTTCCAGACAGTCTAGTGTTTTTTTGTTCTTAATTTTAGTTTTAATTTTAATTTTTGGGGGGGTAGTAGGTTTAATAAGACCAGATGTATTATGTGGATTCGATCTGGAAGCAATAGGTTAACTGTTCCATGGTTTGGGTGAAGTCTAGGTTTTCTGCAGTTTCTCATTTCTCAGGTGACGTAGTGGAGAATAGGAAGACCTGCTCCAGGTCAGACGTGTTGGTCTATAAGATAATACAGATCCCTGTATTAAGTACATGTTTCCAGGTAAAAAATAACATGGCTCTCATATAAATAAGTAGGGAATGTATGTCAAGGATTTAACTCATTAATAAAGGACCCACCAAGATGGTAAAGCTGGTTCAAAGAGCATTTGAGGAAGAGAGACTTATGTATGTAGTCAGTTCAGAAAGGAATGGCTTACAAAGTTTGCAAAATTAAATACAAAACTGGTTAACATTCAACAGAGCATTTAAACTGCAACCTTTGTGGTTATCTTCCTTAGCAGATAAACAATTTTTGCGACTCATCTATCTTGTAACAATTAACATCTAACTTTCCAGACTCTAGGCCTTCATAAAATAAGTCAGAGTGAGGTATATTTTCCTAATATTATATAGTCATTGTGTGGATTGATTAGACAATTCCCCAGTCTCTCATTGAAAGTATGAACATGCAATCATGCTTACATTGTATTTGCAATTTTCAAAAAATTTTCTTAATATTGCCAACCTCAGAAAAATAGTGCAATTTGAGGCTATACTTGATGTCACAGCCAACTTCTTAGGCAATTTTATCAAAACTTTCTGCAAGCCCTATGGAGCTCTGAGTGTCAGATTTGATTCAACAGCAGTGAGGTCCTGGAATGCAGCCAATCAGCCAGCATTGCTTGTCGTGTTCTTCCCAAAAAAATTGGTGCAGGTGTCTTTGAAGGATAGAGGAAAACAATCTGGCAATCTCAAATAGCTCTTCTGGGGAGAAGATGAGATAGGATAATTGTACACAAGCAAGTGAAAAGCCATTGTTTGAGGATTTAGCAAAATAAGGTTCGGATCAAGTTGCCTGGTGGTGGTTGTCCCTGGAGAGGGCTGCTTTCACAGCTGCCCTTAGGAGGAGAGAGATGAGCCAGGCGCATGGTCTGATTTAGGGTATATCATAAATTTTGCTTCCCTTGTGACTCACTTCCCTGACTGCCAGTATTCTGAAAAATAGCTCTTCTCATCCATCTGCGTGGATCTGGGATTCTACCATGACTTCCTTTGTCCCTTTAACTTCAGGCTGAACAGGGGGCATTATCAATTTATGTCTAATTTGCATTTATTTGCCTGTCTATGATTGCATGGCATGCTCTGTATTGAGAACTGATATTTGAGGAAGTGTGGGCCTTATGAATGTAAGAGTGAGGGGGTAGGAGGAAATAAACACAGAAATGGGGCTGGGAATCTCAAGAGAGAATCAGCCAGTGCCTGCCTGCACATGGGGCAACCCCTTCCCTTCCCTGGTCCTTAGTTTTTCAATTAGTGTTAAAAGTAGGTTTACTTGAGTATTTGTGTACTGTGTACAAAAGGGTTCAGTGAATAATTTGGGGTTTAAGAACTCATTGAATTATTGAACCTTAATTGCCTAGAATATATTTTACTTTCTCACAGAAAAGACCAGCTCTATACAATAGTACATTCCGGAAAGATGAAAATGTTCTTTATCTGTACTTTCCAATATGATAACCACCAGCCACATGTGACCATTAAACACTTAAATGTGACTAGTGCCACTGAATAGATGAATTTTTAATTTTACTTAGTTTGAACTTAAATAGCTGTATGTAGCTAGTGGCTACTATATGAGAGAGTCAGTTTAAGGTTGTTACTTTTCAAACTTTAATGTACATGTGAATTACTTGGGGATATTGCCAAAAAGCAGGTTCTAGTCCAGTGAATCTGGGTTGGGGTCCATGATTCTGCGTCTATAAATGGTGCCCAAATGATGCCTTGTCTGTGGACCACACTCTGAGAAGTAAGGTTTTATTTCTCAGCAGCAAGGATTGTCCAATACTATCTCGTGACTTTGGCCAAGCCGACACTTATAGAAGATGAGTCTCATGAGACCGTAGCGAAATTACAAAGTGTGACTTTCGAATGATGAGAAGAATTTTAGCGATGTAATTAGTGGCATTTTTATTATTATTGACAACAGCTAAAATCTCGAGTGACTATTCATACATACCATGCAATTGCTAATGCCTATATCTCATTTAATTCCCACCAAGGCCCTATGTCATCGATGCTACTTTCATTCCAGTTTTGCTAATGAGGAGATGAGATTCAGAGAGTTTATGAGGTTCCCAAGGTAGCACACCTAGTAAATGCGGAGGGTATCTTTTGGACACATACAATCATACCTATTATAATAACCATCAGTTTCTTTCCTTTATTAAATTGAGGACAGTGATTTGCCACTTGTGGCTGATCAGTAAGTCATATTGGATTCCCTTGCACAGGTAATGGTAGTAATAGTCATGCTAGCAGTTGTAGTGATAATGGTCACTTGAACTCTGTGTGGAAATTAGTATTATCATCATCCTTTTAACGATGAGGAAACTGACGATCAGAGAGTTAAGGTATTAATAATTTAGTTAAAGCTGTATGACTTCCAAGTGGCAGAACCAAGTTTTGAACCTCTGCCTCTTGAGTCTGTGCTCTTGTCTATTCCAGTAGACAGTTTCTTAAGTGTTTAGTGAGCACCTACTGTTTGTCAGGCAATGTGCTGAGAGCAGGACTCCTGTCTTCTGTGTGTTAAATTGGAAATGTAGTTTACTTTGAAATTTATAACCATATATAATTTCATTTTTAATTAAGAATATTTTAAAAGAGAAAAATTACTCTTTCTTGTCCAAAATGCATAATATGGCTTGTGTCATCTCTAAAACCATGTTTTAGTTTGTCATCTATGAAGCCAACTTTTTATTATGCATATTTATTAGCTTAATAAGTATGAAAAGTCCATTTCCTTAAGTACTAAGTTTGACAGTTGATGTCTCTGACATTTCACTTTGGCACTTCTTGTGTTATTTTTATTGTAAAGGTATATACTCAGTCTTTCAAATGCATGTTGTGGCTTGTGATTACCTTTCAAAAGTTTTTTAGAGCAATTTTTGTGAAACTATGGATAAGTCAAAAATTCATGTTATTTTCGAATATGAGTTCTGTTTTAGAACCAATGCAGTGCAGGTAGCTTAAGATATCAACGAAGTGTTTGGGGAGGATGCGGCTAATGAATGCACAGTATGTAAATGTTTTGAGAAGTTTCATTCTGGTGATTTTAATCTTGAAAATGAGCCACGTGGTTAACCTGAGACCAAGGTGGATAATGATGTGCTGAAAGCTGTAGTGGAAGTGAATCCATCTCAACCTATGCATGAGTTAGCAGCAAGCTTTGATGATACTATTCCAACAATATTAGACCATTTAAAACAAATGAGTGAGGTAAAGAAACTAGATAGATGGGTTCCCCATGAATTAAATAAGCATCAGAAGAGAAATCATCTCAAAGCTTGTCTTTTTTTGCTGTCATGACATAAAGGCAAACCATTTCTACACTGTATTGTGACGTGTAATGAAAAATGGATTCTTTTTGACAATTGCAAGTGTTCGGCACAATGGTTGAATGAAGATGAAGTGCCAAAACAGTCCAAAACCAAATATTCATCAAAAAAAGCTAACGGTGTCTGTTTGGTGGTCCAGTGCTGATATTAGCCACTCCAGCTTCATGAAACCTGGTCAGTAGACTACAGCATATGTCTACCACAACCAACTGGAAAAAATGACGAGGATGCTTGCAATTTAGCAGCCAAGATTGGTCAATAGAGACAGGCCAATCCTCTTGCAAGATAATGTTTGCCCACATGTTGCACAAACAACGCTGCTCAAATTACAGAGTCTGGGCTTGGAAACTTTATCATCCACTGTATTCACCAGAACTTGCAACAACTGACTACCACTTCTTCCAGGCTTTGGACCACTTCTTGCAAGGAAATGTATTCAATTCTCGACAAGCTGTGGAAAATGCCTTTTGCAATTTCATCATCACTCGCTGTCCAGGCTTCTTCGCTACTGGCGTAAACAAGCTACTGTTAAGATAGCAAAACTGTACTGATAGTTTAGGGTCATACTTTGATTAATTGTACTGCTTCTTGTTTGAGATATTATAAACTGAATTTTTTATTTCAAATCGGACATTTCATATTTAATGACCTAATAGTTTTAATGTCTTATGTCTACTTTTTATATTAGTGAAAAACTGATGAGAACTGTAGGGTGTGTGTGTGCATGTGTATGTGTTTGTGTATGTATATGTATATGTAAACTTTACAATTTAGAAAAGGTTAAAATTGTCTTGTCCTCATAATAGCCTCGAGTAAAAATTGGCTTCATCATTTTAAGGAATGAGAAGGTTAATGCTTTGCCCCTGGCTTTTCAGTACCCCAAGAGTCAAATCTAAGCTTTATTTTTCAGAGGTCTCTGTCATTTTGTTTAGTTCAGTGACCAATGTTAACCAAGTCTATTTTTTCTACTTTCCAATTTTAAATAAAATACACATTCGTCTTCTGAAGAATTTCTGAATAACATTCATGCAGCTTAAACATCAGATATTACACAAGTATATAAATGGAACATCTCCTTCACAGAATTGTTCCACAGCTATGCATTTCCTCATTCTATCATTCTTTTAATAGATAATTATTATTATTATTTTCATTGTTTCCTTTTCTTTGGTCCAGAGAAATTTTTGTATATTCAAGCTAATCATTGCCTCCAGGTTTACTTTAAAGTGCATAATCATTTTACATTGATTTTGATAAAAAGTTGGACATTATCAAAATAAGTCCTCTAACAGTTGGCTTCTTTGGAAATGTTCCTCCTTTATTCATGATAAATCATATCTTTATGTGTCTCATAAGCTGATAACTAGTCTTGGCGCAGGTGTGTGCATGTGTGCTCACCTGCATACAGAAGACAGGGGCCATGCTCTCAGCACATTGCCTGACTAACAGTAGGTGTTCACCAAACCCTTTGAGAAACTGTCTTCTGGAGTAGGTAAGAGCATGAACTCGAGAGGTGGAGATGCAAAACCTGGTTCTGCCACTTGGAAGTCATATGGCCCTAACCAAATTACCTTATCTCTCTGAACCTCAGTCTCCTCATTAAAAGGAGAATGGCAATACTAATTTCTACACAAAATTCTAGTGATCATTATCACCACAACTGCTAGTATGACTACTACTACTATTACCTGTGGAAGGGAATCCAATATGATTTACTGCTCAGCCACCAGTGGCAAATCATTGTGCTCAGTTTAATAAAGGAAAGAAACCAATGGTTATTATGATATGAATGACTGCATATGAAGAAAAGATAGCCTCTGCTTTAATAGCTGTACTATCTTGGGAATCTCTTGACCTCTCTGAATGTCAGCTCTTCGTTAGCAGAACTTAAATAAATGTATTCAACTTGTTGGCATTCACTTCAATGATGTGTGTCTATGTGTGTATGGCTGTGTGTGTGTGTGTGTGTGTATGAATATGTATGCATGCATGAATATCTTTTTCTATACAAATGTTTCTTGACTTACGATGGAGTTAGGTTCTGATAAACCCATTATAAATGGGAAATATCAGGAATTTAAAAAAATGCATTATAAATTGAAGCTATCCTAAGTCATAAGTCCCTCTGCTTATGACTGGGCATAGTTTCTACGGAATGCATATCACTTTTGCACCATGGCAAAGTCAAACCATGGTAAGTCAGGAGCATCGTGTACAGCATTGGTCTACATATGTTAATGGGGGTCTTTTAACAAATCAGAAAGAGAATAGCTTTCTCTCTACTTCAAGCATTAGACTCAGGAATGAATGCCAACTTTTGCGTATTCTAATAATTTGGAGCTAATTGATGAAACTTTCCCAGTGAGGTAAAAGGAAAGGGGCTATTATTGTCATATTCTGAAAGACAGTTCTTCTATACCTTATAAGACAGTCATGTTAAGGAAACAATGAGACATTATTTAGAAATTTTAATACAGAATTTTACAAGTACTTGTATTTTCTGCAGTAACGAGGAAGATGTTATATTCTTGGATGTTTGAATGATACTGCGAAGCCTAGAGCTTACTAATGGATGGGATTTAGAATTATGAAAATTTCATTTCTTATGTTATTATTAAGGAATATAGAGACCTCAATACATGATGATGAATGCATGGTGTGCTTATATTCTGTGGGATTCACATAATTTGGGAAATGGGATGCATCTTTTATTTATCCTAAAACAGCTGTATGTTGCTGTCAGTCACAGCTAATCACTCTCTCAGTGAAGAAGAAGAAGAAAAATAATAGTTGCAGGAGAAATGGAAGACGGCCTTTGCAGAATCACTTTTTAATTCTAAGGAAAAAATTACTTCAACAAATTATAAATTTATGGATTTTTGTGTCCTTACCATCTCATGTATTCAGGAAGCTGAGAACTATTTTAAACTCAGCATATTTATTTGGTTAAAAATACTACCCTCTGTTCTACCAAGTAGTACTGAAAATTATTAACAAACATACCAGGAAGAAAAATAGCAGTGCTGAAATGTTTTATTGATCCATTGAGGATGACCAGAACTACCAAGACTGCACACCATTTCACAGGAGGAATTTTTAGTTAAACTATTCTTAGCAATAGGAAAAATAAGTTTTTTATTTCTTTTAAGATTCTGTAAAGATTACAGAGCTATTTAAAATCAAATAACCTCTTTTCTCTGAAAAATTTTAAAGAAAAATCAATTTTTTACAATACACCTGCTGAATTATGGCAGGACATACTTGGTGGCTGCTAATCTTTTAACACACACAAAAAAACATTTAGTTTCGAATGCTTCTGGAAAGTCAAGCTACTGACTGGGAAGTGTTTTTTAGAGTTCACATTAAGCGTTAATCCTTGATGTCCTGCTTGGGATGTTGGGATAATACTTGGGGGCATGGTTGGGGTGAGCGTACGTTTATAGAATTCAACTAGGACTTTGATAATTTCTTTTTTTTTTAATTTCTTTAACGTTCCCAGACAGAAAAAGTATATGAAATGATGCTGAATACCAGGAGGACTCCTGATTTTATATTATAAATATCGAATGGCTATGGCTTAAATCTTAATGAGTTACTAATTACATATTCATACATAAAGGCTGGGTAATGGTGCCATTTGATTTTATCATGAGGATTATCCTGTGTATTATAAATCCAAGGTCTCTTAGGTTACACCTATTGCTTTTGCAAATTTAGCTGGGAATCCTGTCAGATCATACAATTACAGTAATACAGGACAGTTTATTAAGAAATCAGGATTCCCTTGGCCTCTGGGATTTTAATACTTGGTGGTGCACCAAATTCTCTATTTCACCAGCTACTGTCAGAGTCTTAATGGCAAACCCAATGGATGCATTCATTACAAGTTGTGCCCCTGGAACTATCTAACTTTAACATCCTGCCACTAGAGATGGGCATATGTATATAGGCACTCAGGCTTATGCTCAGAGAAAGCTCTTCTAAATTGTGTGTGTGTTGAGGGGGAGGGTGAAGAAAAATTCTCTGCTTATTTATCTCAATATCCATGGAGGTATTTACTTGGGAGGACTGAGAGTAACCCCAAGAATTCTTGATTATAATAATCTTTTCCTTCTTTCCTTTCTTCCTTCCTTCTTACCTCCCTCACGTTCTTCCTTTTTTCCCTTTTTTTTCTTTTCTAAGCAAAGAGGCAAGATGAAATAAAGAAGTGAATAAAAATTTTTATCTTTTTCCTGAAAATGTACATCCCTTAACAAAAGCATCTCAGCCCTATTTGGATTTATGAATAAGAACAGCTCAAAAGCCATTTTCTAATATGAAACACCTTTACGCTAAGACCTTGTGAAGTACATCTGTTTTTTTTATCCAAGACCTTGAAAAATAATTTTCAGACAAACAGATGTGGTGTGAAAATACTTAAAATAAGCAACTTGCATTGTCTTTTAAGAAGTCACAAAAGAAGTTATGACAAATTATTGTGTTAACCTGAAGTTATTCAGAAAGTATTTTAGGCAGATTCTGTTTTATGTATAGCTTCATAACACATGACCCCATCCTTTGATGGCTTAAAACTGGCACCATTTTATTTGTTCCTGATTCTGTTGGCCAGGAGTGCAGGCTGGGCTTGCTGGGCAGCGCTCCTGCTCCAAGGGCATTGGTTGGTGTCATTAGCTCTGCCGCATTTGGCTGTGAGCTGGGCCAAGCTGGGAGGCCAAGATGGCTTCACTCATGTCTGTGTCTTGGTGCTTCTTCATGTGGCCTTTCTCTCTCTCTCCATATGGATAGTTTGAACTTCCTCATAGTATGGGTCTAGTATGTCTTGCCAAGCAGTTGCATTCAAAGGAAACATTCCAAGTAGTGAGGGAAAAAATTGCAGATCTCTTAAGAATCAACCTTAGAAATTATAGAGCCTCTCTTCTGCCTCATTTCATTGGTCAAAGTAGGACAGAATATCAGCCCAAATACAAAGGGAGGAAAACTAGGCTCCTTGTTTCTGTAAGGGAAATGGTAAGGAATTTGCAATCATCTTAAATCCATCGCAGACTCAAATATCGTTGGCTGAAACATTAGAACTATATCTGGGCATAGACATTCACTATAGCAGCATGCGAATGATTTAAAGGTGTTGAGATGTTGAAAATATGAGGATAAAAGCAGTATCCTGATGTCAGTGCTGAATTCAGCCATAATCTATCAACATATACCCTTTGGAATGTAAGGACGAATTAAATTGATAGAAAACAGTCCTTTATAAGTAATCGATGCTTAAAAAGATAAGAATTTAAATGTTCTCCATAAAATGGAAATAAAGATAAAGCAATCACATTTATCTAGGTATAGTTACAAATATGTTTATTTGAGAATAAATTTAAGTACTGCTTGGTGGAATAAGATGGTGTGTTCTAAATAATCTTTTAGCTTCAGGGAAATTATGATCATCTAGAGTAATTTGGTGGCATAGAGTAAAACATATAGCTAGAATGCTGAGAAGGTGTACCTTATAAAGGAAGGGACAAGCTGTACATAGAAGTTGGCTATTATGGCCACAAAGATACTTGCAGTCAGAGGTACAATTACTTTAATGAATTTTGCCACTGTGAAATCTTACGTTGTCACATTTTATGCTGGAAGATGCAGCTCATCTGGAATTGGTGGGGTTCCAAAGATTTCACAGAAAAGTCAGCTTTTTCAGATGGAGAGAAAGTGATCAGAAAAAAAAAAAAAAACCTTTAAGATTCTTGGGAATGTAATATAATCTCTATGGGACATCTTTTTAAATTGCTCTGGCCTCTCTTCATACAATAACAGCGCATAAAAGTACCTGTTCTCGGAGGTATAACTTTTTGAAAGCGACTCCAGTGCAAAGTGGAGATACTCTTGTCCATGGAGTGTGTTCCTGTTTATGACAAATTACTCCTGTATTTACCCTTGGAGCAAGTGAAACTTATTTATCTCAGAGGGAAGGGTGGGGAGGATTTCTCACAAGGAAGGTAACTTACATGACTCGCGTGATGGGCATTTCCTTTCTTGTGCTCGCCACTCCTCCATCTTACCTGTTCTGCTTAAAATGCTGCTTCATCCCTCCACGTTGCTTTGTTGTCGTGGGATATGGGGATGTAGAAACCAAGTTGTCCCGAGTGGTAAACTTTGCCCCGCTACCTGAGAAGAGTGATGTGGCCTACACCCCATGCGCACTAGGCTGCTGGGAGTTCTTTTTGGAAAAAAAGATTTACACAAACACACACACACACACACACACACGCACATTAACTAATGCAAAAAAAAAAAAATTACTGAATACTTCCCTTGTGTAATAACATAAGTCCTATAAGCTAGCTGTGACCACATTTTAATTCACTCTCTCTTACTCAAAGCAGAAAAGAATATAGAAGAAAATTATCCACTGCTATAATGAGATGTTTTTCTACTCCAAATGCCACTTAGGAATTTTCTTTTCTTTCTTAGAGATGGCTTCTTCTATTAACACTCCAAACTTTATGAAAAAAAAAAAAATCCCATTTTTCCAAATGGATTCTGACCTGTAGTATTTGGGAATAAAACCACGTGTGCATTTTAAACATTCCTATCTGGATGGCTTAGGCTAAGTGCCCTCCAGCGGCCATCCAATAGAACCTTTTTCTTGCCTCCCTCATCCTTTGAAATTGCCTGTTTACTGGTCTCTTTCCAAATACCTACACATTTCTTAAGAGCAGGCACTGGACTTCGTTCATTTTGAATCATCCATGAGAGGTTTCAAAAAATATTTGTGAATTGTGTTTGCAGTAGAAATAATTTGAAGAAAAAGGACTTTGGCATTTAGGAGAGGGCTCCAAGGCAATTTTTATTAATTTAATTAGTATTTATAATATCTTCCAATCTGTGGATCAGTTTAAGGATATACGAGGCTAGGGAAGCTGATGAGGCCTGGGTGATCTCAGTTCAACAGGGGAAATGAATATTGAGCATTTTGTTATATAACTGTCACAGAGAAAAGCTACAGTGAGTTGATGCACAGCAGAAGGAAAAGAACTCTATAACCTAGATCAAATGAGCGTTTTAAAAAGGAAGAGGGAATGGGGAGAAACGGAACCCAGAGAATACTAGGCTGGCAGAGGGCTGAGTTTCATGTGAGCCTCTAAAAGGGCCCGTGGAAACAATGCCAGGAGGAGAGTTGAGAGAGCAGGGGGCGAGGAGCACAAGCCACATCAACAGGCAAGCATGCCTTGCAACGTTAGTTTTAACTTTAAATCCAATCGGTGTCTTTGGACTTGAGGCCCAGACAGGAGAGAGAACAGGGAACTCAATGACTTTTTTGAATAAACAATTGCAAAAAAGTCTGTAAAACCTAATAAGACAAATAGTGGCTCCAAGGGGTAGGGCCTGATCCTGAGGGAAGTTAGGAGTTAAAATAAAAACAACGCCAGATCTGGTCATCTGAATGATGTAAGTTTTGGCTATTATTTTTTCTTTTTTTCCACCATAATATCGTGTGTCAATGGGAATTGCTACACTGTCTGGTGAGGATCGTATGTGCACAGGAGCTGACTCCACATTGGGTTGGGAGGAAGAAGAGGTAATTCTAAATAGAAGGGAAAGTGAAGTTCTGTGAATATGTGTATATGACATGTGCGAAGTCTACGTCTTCTGTTCCTTGTACTTTTATAAGACAATGGCAGCAGCAAGCAGGAGCTTGACAAGGGTCACGGTCCCTTTGGAGGCTGCCCTTGAGGACTGTCCTCATTTTTCACAACTGTACAGAAATCATCTCTAGGAGAGCTGCGGCAGGCAAAGCCATGCCGGGGGTAATTAATGACTCAGGCTAATATTGGTCTTTGAAGTCCTTGGATATTAACAAATGTTAGATAAGAAAGGCAGCTATTTATCTCTTCACCCAATACACCTTCAAACATTTGTACAGGAGATAGATATCCCAAGGTAAACATTTGAAGCCTCACATATTGTAGGAATCTCTGAACTGTGACTGTTGACAGCCGGTTGTCTTAAGTAATCACAATGGGACGGAATAATCTAGTAGAAGCTAGTGTTATTCTAAGTAATACTTTTCTGAGAAACAGAGTTAAGAGAAAGAAATAACAGTTTTTAGCATATTCAAGACCTAAAAGCATACTTTGTTGCCAAGTTTCATCATTGCTTGAGGAAAATCAAATTTTATATA
>NW_012148952.1:10217756-10220187 GCF_000956105.1 Propithecus coquereli
TTCCTCTCCTCAATCTTATGAAAGCATATTTTTAAATTATTAGCATAAAATTATATCTATTTTAAACACTCTCTAAATACTTGAGGTGGCAAAGTTTCCTGTTTCAAAATATATTTGTAATTTTGTTTTAATTATGTTGATCCCTAATAGCTAAGATTGAATTACATTTTACATTTAAAAATATATTTCCCTTCATTTTAGTTAATAACTATCACCACAAAAGAGAACGCTTTTTAAAATTTTGGCTATTACATTACTATTAGTACTATTAGACAAAGCTTCTGGCCATGTTTTCTTGGAAGTTGTTAAGGCATTCATGAATATGGAGCTCTCAGCTTGCACTTCTCACTTTGTTAGAACCTATGGAGGTGGGGATATGGTATCTGCAAGCTAACTGCCCTGAAGGAGCTTATCAAAAAAATGTTTGAAGGACAAAGCACAATAAAATTGAAGCACAGAGTTGAATATAATGATATACTATGACAAAATATATAGATCAGAAAAGAGAAGCGCTTCCTATCAGGGTTGCTTTATTGCAACATTGGATCTTAAGTCACATCTTGAAAATGAATGAATAAGGTTCACACCAAAAGCGGTAAGTAGATGGAGATTACTGGCAGGTGGGTATTACATGGGCAGAGGTTTAATCATGGAATATTGGGGAAATAAAGAAGAAAGGACACTGCACTAAGGAAACAAAGGAGGAGAATGGATTAAGTAGAGTTAGGAAAAGGACTCACAGACTTACCTTTAGGAGTTTAGAAGAGTTTCATATCAGACGGGGTCAAGAAGTCAGTCATCTCCAGCCATTTTTAGTCACTGTAATTTGGCGAAGAATTCAAATTTTGGCTTAAACTATCTTGTTGTCTATATCTTCAAGTTTTTTAGGCATTGACATCTGATTTTCTATACTGCATTTAAAGTCTACCATAAACTCTAACAGACTGTTGATTTGTCCAGGTAACCAGAATTTGGGATACTGGTAAATGTTGGCCATAAAATTTGAGAGTTGGCTTAATCTGCATCCCATTTGGATGAAGTGGCAGGATCTTGTGGTCTTGAAGTGTCCTTAAGAAAATGAATATAATATGACAGTTGTATTTAATAGAGTGATTCAGAATTTAACTCGGTAAACTGCATAACATTTCTCTGTATTCGTAGGATCTTATTACCAACTTTTTTTTATCACTCCACAAAGAGTCATTTCAGTCATTTGTGGTGTACCTAGGGCCATGATAAATGCTATTATTTCACTGTGGTTTGTAATAGCAGTGCTTTTCCCTGAGAAAGATTTACCAAGATTTGCTAATTGATTTAGGGCATTGCCTCTCAAACTCTTTTTCTGTGTTTCTCATTCACTGTACTTTCCCATCACAACTTACCGATCGTATCAGTCTTGCTTTCTTGGAATGATTCATGTAATTGCATTAAGACTAATTAAAATGGATATGCCTGTCCTAAATCATTAGGCTAAGACTTAAATGAGCAACTCTCAGCTTAAAATCCTCCAGTAGTTTCCCATCTCACTCAGAGCAACAGCCAAGGTTCTTTTAATAGGTTACAAGATCCAACACCGTGATGCTTCTCTGAATTCATCTCCTCACACTCTCTTATCATACCATTCAGCTTTATGCTGCTACTTTGGATTGTGGAAAAGGTACCAAAGAACATGTGTGTTGTCTGGAGTTAGCGTGGGTATGTTGTGTGTGTTTGTGTGTGTACCTGTGTACTCTCACATCTGAAAAATATCCACCCCTTACTATGACTATAACTCTTCACCGCTCTGTATATACACCCTTGAACCCTGCGGTCCCTCTGTCAGACCTGCAGCCTTGCTGTTTCACTGGTTTAGAATTATCTTCTCTCAAATATCTTCATGGATTATTCCCTCAGCTTCTTAAAGACTTCGATCAAATTACTTCTCGGTGAATCGTTCCTTAGAAGGATTTACTTAAAATTGCACCACTTTGCTTCTAAGCACTCTCAATCCCTCTTTTTTTTTTTTCCCCCACAACACTTGCCACTTTCTAATATGCTATATTTTTACTTATCTATTCTCTTTTTTTTTTTCGTTAGTGTCCCCTCCTCATTCACTCCAGGACTTAAGTTCAGTAAAGGCAAATGTTTTTTCTTTTTCCTTTTCATTAAGAATCTCCAATGCCTATGTTAAAGTCTAGCATGAAGTTAATAAATGTGTGTTGAAGGAAGGGAAGCTTCTTCTAAATAAGAGTCTACCATTATTATCACTTCTCAAGAAGTAATCTTAAGATAAAAAAGGATGGAAAAGCTCTGCTTACTTTTTTATCTAATCAGAAGGCTTTTGCATGTTTAAAATGTTAAATGGAACCAACTTTCTCGATTTCTTTCTATTTACATCTACAAACAACATTTGTGATCCTTACAAGAAACATGCTGGAAGCTAATATGATGA
>NW_012148952.1:10221597-10223371 GCF_000956105.1 Propithecus coquereli
TCAAAGGGAATCTATTAATATTAAAAATAAGAGACACCGATAGACCTAAACATGCAGTTGGCAGAATAGTGACACAGAGAGTCACACTATTACAAATGACTTTAAAAGACAGTAACTTGAATATTATATGCCTAGTGGAATATACTTAGATAAAAACAAAAACTGACAGAAAAAGTACCTGTTCTTAGTTATCTCCTTTTTGGAGTAATTCTATTGTTATTCTGGGTGTCTTATGTGTGTGATGCGAGCTACATATTATGGTCCCTAATGTGTGAGTGAAGAAGGTGAAGCTTAGAGAAGTTTGCAAGCTTTTGCAGCATAACATATTGGTAGAAATGAAGTCTGACTTTCTGACGAGTGTGTTCTAGGCTATTCCATGCTGCTCTTATAAGAGACAGAAATGATTTTCAAGCCATTGTTATTAATACCTGCTACTTTGCATCATGCCGTGAACATTTGTAGATTCTAAACAGCAGGGGACTAGAATCAACATTTTATGTATGACATTTAATACAATAATACAACATGTTTGATCCAGTGGAAATTCACTCCATGTTTCATATTCTTGGACTTTGGTCTCAACAGATGCAGAATCTAAGCTTCCCTCAGGAAGACAGCTCTTGATGAGGAGGCTTTGCTGTATTATGCGTAGGAGATGTGGTGATAAGTTCGTTGTGTTGAGTTCTGCCTGTCTGATAACATTAAATCGGTACAGTGTCGGATGCAGATTTGGGGGTATATTTTCGACATTCAATGAATGTTAATAATCATCCCTGACTGGGCATGTTGAAGATGCAGCATTGCAATTAGAAGAGGAGAGGTGCTCTGTAATTCAAAACCTATTTTACGCTCATGAGACATTTGAGAGTATTCTAATTCTGATTCAACCTGCCTTTCAAGATTGGTATTTCTGTAAGATCATATGGTCTTTGTCCCTCTCACGGTTTAGCATTGTTGTCTACTCTTAAAGGTGTTAGAAGCAAATGTTATCTATGTTCTGGTATGATGGAATAGCCATACATTACCCCTTCCCACGACACCTGTAGAGATGAATATCTGATTTTTCTTGCAACTGTGGAAGATAGACCCTTATTCTGCTCATTTTCTTTAAAAAGTGTGAATTTATGCTTTTCAGCTTGTGCTTCAAAATCTATCCAGTTGTTTATTTCTGCAGATACAAAATACATACATGTTCACTCTCTCTTGTCTACTTGTGTTAATGTGTTTATATGATTGTTCTAACATGATAAATACTGCTTTTGGCTATATGTACCCAGAAATTATTATTACATTTTTTAGTACTGTAAGATAATGAACCAAACTTGAAGGACCTTTATTGTTCATTTAGAAGTAGTAAAGATTTTTTGATGCCTTGACAGAATTCTTAACAAGTGCTTCTGCTTTGGTTTTGCTACATGGTATTCCTTTATTGAATGACTATGGCATTGTATTTTGTGGCACTCTCCCCTAAACAAAGCAACAGGGCAACTCTTCAGCAGATGCTAGGATTTTTTTCTCTCACTTCTCTTCCACATTTACTTGTGTACCAATACACAGTGTATCTTTTATTTTATTACTTCCAGTTTGGTAAAAAAGTGGATTTGCTATGACAGCCAAGTATTTAATGGAACAGAAGCAGAGATAAAGAACACGTTTTCAGAGGAATATGTAGGATCAATATTTCATGTCAATCTGAAGTGTTTTTAGTATTGAGGAAAAAATACACCTTGCTAATGTGTCCTATTTTTCTGACACCAGATGTTCATTTTATTTA
>NW_012148952.1:10223421-10226296 GCF_000956105.1 Propithecus coquereli
CTAGCCAGGGCAACAAAGCGAGACTCTGTCTCCAAAAAAAAAAAAAAAAGACTGTATGGCTATTCTAGAGTTATGATTAACATACCAAGAGGAAAATAACATAAATATAGACATTTAATGTTATTCAATTGGACATAGATGGATGTGGCTCTAATTCAGTGTGGTAGAAACTCTGGAAAGCTAATTTCAACAAAAGTATATAATCTGGAGAATATTAAGCATGTAAGTCACCATATTTAGAGGTAATCACTATACTTTTAAACCTATTAGTATAAGTTATAATGCAAGTGTGCTGTACTAAAATCCTCCAGGAATTGCTTATACTTTTCTGGTGAAAAATATTTAAAAAACTTTCGAGAATAAAGCTGATTACAATATAACAGAGTAACTTCTCACTACCTCTAGCTCATAATAAATACACCCTACATTATTGTGTTAGTTATGAATTTCACAAAATTTATTAATCGGTTACTTTTTTTAAAAAAGTTTATTATATTGGCTTAATTATTTCTAGCTTTTTTGCAACTGAGTAGAAAGTTTCTTTTATTTCTTCTCCCATTCCCTCACTCTCACCACTCAATAGCTCCATTATTTTTTATTATCGTATTCATTTTTGGTCTTAGTTCTATCTGCTTTGTGCTATTTTGTATGTGATCCCATTTTTACGTGGAAGTTTTTCTGTGTAGAAAGAATAAGAGTATATTCTACATGCTTGGGACAATAAACATGTCCAGACTGAACATTATGCACCAGGAACTGTGATAATTGCTGTGTTTACATTGCTGAAGGAGACATGGTAGTCTCAGAGACTACAGTGGGATACAGGCAGAAATAGATCAGCACAGTGGTTTGCTGAGTGTAATAGAGTAAGCAGCCAATGCTATGGGTCTCTTGTAAGAGCTTTGCTTAGCTCATCCCTGGTGGTAGTAGTGGAGCGGAGACAAAGAATTCTTCTAGGAGGAGGTGCCCTGTGACCTAAAACCTAAACAGGAGATAGGATAATGAAGGATCGAGGGTGGTCATTTTCAAGAAGTTGGCAGCATCATGCACAAATTGCATAGATCTCAACTGCATGGTATTTATGGAAAAATTACAAGCGATCGTATGTGACTGGCATGTAAATTTCAAGATAGTGGCATGTGATGAAGTCAGAGGAGCCGTATCATAAAAATTGTTGTCCTTGTAGGGTATTTGCAGAAGTTTGGGCTTTATCATAGAAGATAGGGAGCCTGTTGGAGGGTTTTAAGTCGGTGACAGCCATGGTTGATTTTAGATGCAGCATTTTGGCAGCGACAGGCAGGATGGGCTTAGAGTAGTAACATGTTAGAGTAGACCATCTAGCCAGAGGCTGCCAACAAAGAACTGGACTCAAATGGTAGTCCAGAAAGCTCCCAGATTTTAGTTCTATTGAATTAGAAAGAGGGTGCAAAGACTGTTAGAATATGTAAAGAAAAACAAATCTGGCTGAGGAGAAGAATTTAGTTTTTGATATCGAAAGTTTGAGATTGTATGGATAGTTTTCATATGAGAATAAATCTTGAAGGAGAGAGGAAAGAAGACATAAATTTGGGAGCCACCAGCATATACATAGTTGTGAAAATTATGAACGTGGATGAAATTTTTTAGGCTTCCTTTATGTAATGGGAAAGTAATTGTCCAGAAGAGATTCTTAAAAAAAAATCTAAGGGGAAGATTGAGGAAGTCCCCAAGGGACACCAACCTCAAATGGCCAGAGCAGTAGGTGGAAAATCAGAAGACGGGGTGTCATGGGAACCAGGGAAGTATGGGATGTCAATAACAAGGGAGGAATTTCCATGTTAAAGGAAGCACAAAGAGCTGGAATTGGAATCAATAAATTTTAAAGCACTTTGGGAAATAGGGGTGAAAAACAATGTAGTGGGGCGAAGCAGGAGAAAGCACAGGAGAAAAGTAATATTTAAAAAAGACTTTTGCTGAGCGAGGAGGAAAGAAGGCTGGCGACGGGGAGACATGGAATTAGCAGAATTGCTTGTTGTTTCAAATTTTGTTTTATGTTATCGATGCGTTTTTCCTTCTTATTTTTTAGGATAAAGAGAATTGTTATAGGCAAAGAGTCAGTTGAGACTTTAAGATTGGAGATAATTAAGGAAACAGGGTCTTGGTTGAATATCAGGTAACTGGATCTTTCTGCATAAAAAAAAGTTTGGGCTAATATCTAGAGCTACATTATGGTAAACTTTCATTGAATTTAACTAAAAGGGACCATTGCTGAAGTAATTTAACGTTATAGATAGGTGTTAAGGAAGCAGGCAATACTTTAGTGTTTCTTAAGAAAATTCACAGACCGGGTCATAAAATGTAGGAAACACAAGAATGGTCAATCACAGAGAATGGGCAGAAAAACAAATGCAAATGTTTCCTAACCATGTATAAAGAACCTCATATCCATCT
The DNA here is from genome assembly GCF_000956105.1 of Propithecus coquereli. NCBI lineage: Eukaryota > Metazoa > Chordata > Mammalia > Primates > Indriidae > Propithecus > Propithecus coquereli. The sequence goes on from NW_012148952.1 coordinate 10,225,852, forward strand.
ATATGTAAAAAGAGGAACAGAGATTTACACTGCAAAACTATTTTTCACCTTTTGAATTGGCAAAAATCCAAAAGTTTAGTAGCATATACTGTCATGGGAATTGCTGGTGGAACTGCAAATGGTATAACTCCATATGGAGAGGAATTTTGAGAGTATCTAGTAAAATTACATATACTTTTACCCTGTGACCTACCAATCACACTTTTGAAACCTGTTTCACAAATACATTGGCAAAAATATGAAAAGAAAAGGACACCCAAGGCCATTCACTGTGAGTCTATTTGTAATAGCAAAAGACTGGCAACAATAAAAATTTAATAGTACTGTGGTACATCTATACAAATACAATACTTTGCAGCTATAAAAATGATTAAGAAATATAACTATTTATACTATATTGTCATCATTATATATATGTACAAATACGCAGTTGCTCCTTGACTTA
>NW_012148952.1:10240951-10243852 GCF_000956105.1 Propithecus coquereli
ACCACCATGCCCAGCTAATTTTTTCTACATATTTTAGTTGTCCAACTAATTTCTTTCTATTTTTAGTAGAGATGGGGTCTCGCTCTTGCTCAGGATGGTCTCGAACTCCTGAGCTCTAACGATCCGCCTTGCCTCAGCCTCTCAGAGTGCTAGGATTACAGGCATGAGCCACTGCTCCCGGCCTGTATGTGGGTTTTAATATAGCTATATGTAGTATAGAGCAGTGATCCCCAACCTTTTTGGCGTCGGGGACCAATTTCATGGAAGATAATTTTTCCACAACTGGGGGTGGGGGAATGGTTTGGGGATGATTCAAGCACATTACATTTATGTGCAGTCAAACCTCTCTGATGATGAGAATCTGTATTTGTAGCCACACCCCAGTGCTAGCATCACCGCCTCCGCTCCACCTCAGATTATCAGGCATTAGATTCTCATCAGGATCACGCAACCTAGATCCCTTGCGTGCACAGTTTACAGTAGGTAATGCCACTGCTTATCAGACCGGAGCCAGAACTTACGCAATGATGTGAGTGATCGGGAGTGGCTGTAAATATGGATGAAGCTTCGCTTGCTGGCCTGCTGCTCAGCTCCTGCTGTGTGGCCCCGTTCCTAACAGGCCATGGACTGGTACCAGTCCACGGCCCAGGGGTTGGGGACCACAGGTATAGAGAGTATCAGTGTCAGGTGATTTCTGTTATTTCCTTTGGAGCCTATTGGCTTTAAGCACTGGTCATCAAATAACTATTAGAAAAAATTATTAAGTTGCTGTCATCTGCCTTTTTTTTTATCTTATACATTAAAGGACTCATCATTACTTCATTTAAATTTCTAGGTCTTAGGTTTGAATGTAGCAAATACCTGAAGAGACCTTTTCGTCCATGGAGAACCAATAGCTCCATCTTTATTTTAGTATCATACCTACTTCCCAAAAGAATGTGAGAACACATTTCTGATTCACTCAGGATTAGACATGTAGTTCCAGTTTTTGTTTTGTTCTCCTTTTGTGTCCATACTCTTCTTTCACTCATCTTTTTGCTCACAGCACTGTGTTCCTATAAATTTGTGTGTAGACTGAAGAGACAATGTTTTAAAGAAGATGGCCATTGTTTTATGATTTGCTTTTCATGCATTGTCTTCATGGAATGGTTAAAAATGTCTGGATTTCATATGGCATAATTCACAGGTCATAGAGCTGAGTCAGAGTACACGTCAAGTAATATATAAAACCCTCTGCTTGGTACTTTTGAGATCGAACATTGTCATAACACCACAGTGTTTTAAAATAAGCCAGGGCCCAGCCTCCTGGATAGCTGACCTTTAACCAACAGGAAGCATGTAAAATGTCTACAGAGCGGAATGATTGTATTCCAAACTTAGATTATACAGAAATGACACCATCTCTGGATTCTGTCGCTATTTCTGTGCATCAATTGTTGCATCTGAGAAGCAGAGTACTTTTTGTTCCCCCACAGTTCATCTAGTTTGAAGCAAGAAAATTTAAGAGTGCAGCAAAACAAACTGCCTTTTCCAGCTGAACTCTATCTTCTCTGACAGATGGTTTGGCCGGGCGTCTTTTCCATCTAGAGCAGTGCTGTATTTGAAGAATGAAAGCATCGAGAGAGATCATTTGTTGTATAGAAGCAGAGTTTCAAATAACCATTTCTACTGCCAGTCTCTGCTGTAATTCTTGCATTTTCACATAGGTGTACAAGAAGCTCTGCAGTGAGATTAAACATTCTGCTAATGTTGTTTTTTTCCAAAGTCATTAAGCACCTAGCATTTAAGCTTTTATATATGCAGATTAAAAATGAGGTTGATTAAGTAACAACAAAGGACGCTTCATTCAGATAAACTCTGGCATACTCTGTTGTCTTTGGTGGAAATGACTAATTTATTATGCAGACGAATAAAACCTTGTAAGAATATTATTTCCCTAAGCAGTCACAGCACCTGATGTTATAGAGTACCTGTTTACTCTGCTAACCCAATTCTCTGCCCATTTCTTTTGCCTTTTGCCATTTTGACACAGCAGACTTTTGAGAGGACCACCCTTCTGACTGCAGGTCAGGCTCTAGATGCTTCCTGATCCCATTCTCATATATCAAGATTCTATCGTTGTTTATACTTGTCTGCTTGAGTCATTCCACACAATGGGAGCTCATGTTTTATACTAATTTAAACTAAGGTGCTACTGCCTGGCTTGCTTAATATATTTGCATTTTCCTGAGGATTTCAGAGCTTTATCCCAAAGAAACAACCCCAATAGAGAGGAAGCAGACATGCTGGTTATTCATGTGAAGAGGAAGAAAGCAGGAAATCAATACTTGGAAACAAGGGGGACTTCCTTACTCCTCCATTCATAGCATTCACCTAGTCTTATTTTAGACCATCCTCTTAATCTTACTAAGAAAATAAATAGTACTCTAAGCATTGCAAAATCTAAAATCTTATAAAAAACCTACTTTGAAACCATATCTTTGGTCAGCTCACCCAAACACATCCACAGTTTTAAAAACACAGAGACATTTGGATGGTCTCCTTCGAAACTGTCCAGATTTTCCATGTCACTTCCGTTGATGAAGCCTTACACTGAGACCTACCTACAGCAGAGAAAGTCCGAGAAGCGGAAACAAGAATGATTCCTTGGCAAACAGACTGTTCTTAAAGCCAATGTTATCCTCAAGGTATATAGAAATCCTTTTTAAAAAGCCCCACCATTTTCCACTCTGCAGCTGCTCCCAGCCCCTCCCCACCGAGGAAAGGCAAGAGAGTGAAGGCCGATGTGTCCTCCGGAGCAATGATTTTGCAAATTCAGAATTGCTTTTTTTTTTTTATTTCAGCATGTTATGGGGGTACAGATGATTAGGTTATGTATGATGCCCTTACCCTCCCTCCCCC
>NW_012148952.1:10244342-10251642 GCF_000956105.1 Propithecus coquereli
GCACTAGTTTGCAATCCCACCAGCAGTGTATGAGTGTTCCTACCTCTCCGCATCCACGCCAACATTTATTGTTTTGGGTCTTTTTGATAAAGGCCAGTCTCACTGGAGATAGGTGATATCTCATTGTGGTTTTGATTTGCTGCCCCCCAGGAAGTCTTAAGGTTAAAAATCCTTATTCGAAGAAGGAAAACATGAGGGAATTATAGGATGAGAGTGTCTTTCCCTTCTTACACGTTAGTGTCTGTCTTTGAAATGTAGTGCTTTTATGTCTTAGCATGAGGCTCCTGTGTTTTGAAGGACTCTAAATTTTATGTTAAATGAGTGCTTGTGTATTCTTAAGATGCTGTTTACCAAGATGATTTTACATTTAATCACAACTCAGCTACAGATCCATAATTCATTTTCATTATTTAGTTAATTAAAAATTCTAAAAATAAAGGCTGCTGAGTTTAAAGTCAACTAAAATAAAGTGTACAACTATCCTGATTTCTCACAAAATGAAAGACACCTGCTAATTAAGAATGAGAAAATCGTGGCTTGGTGGACTTGAACATATTTTCAATTTTCCGATTAAATTCCCTGGGAATTTTAAACTCATTTAATTCAGCTTCTTATTGAGAACTTTTTAAATTGCTTCACTTAGGTCTAAATACTTCCAGTGGACCTACTTGCCTTTATTTTTCTTGGAAAGTCTATATCAGGACAGTTGTATTATTTTGGAGTGTTTCATTATTTTGAGTTAAAATTGTATTCTTTTTAACTTTACTTGCTATTTATATCCTTCTATTAGAGCAAGACATTTTTGAATCTAGAAAAGCACTGTCCAGTGTCACTTTCTGTAAGAAAGAACTGTTTTATATCTGCTTAATATGGACATGTGGCTAATGAGCTCTTGAAATATGGCTAATGTGACTGAATAGCTAAATTTTGGATTTTATCAAATTGTAAGCAAATTAAGTTGAAATGGCCACACATGGCTAGTGGCTACTGTATCGAATATTGTGGTTTTAGAAATATTGCTTTCATCAGGACAGAGGGAGAAGAAAATATCATTCTCTAGTATCACTACCTCACTGGCAAAATTCTTTTCAGAATTTTCTTTCACGAACTTCTGCGGGGAAAAAAGCCTTTGGACTTATTGCTTGTTTTACATAGAAATAAAAATATAAAAAAATTTCTATATATGGCCACCTAAAGTTTAAAAAATAGTCTGCTCTCTGTGGCAACTGATCAAGGAAGAGATGGATCGGAGAGGTACAGCAGGAGGATAGAAAAGTTGGACCTAGATGCTGGCATTAGTGCAACCAAGCAATGGCAGAAATTTAACTACAGTGACCAAAGCCATGGTTTCTGCAAGAAAGAATGGTTCTTCAGTACAAGGAATAGGATTGGCTTGAGTCTAGTGTTAGCTACGTTTTTTCTCCATCCTTCTGATTTTTTCCCGAAGTTGATGCCAATGTGTATCAGTTCAAAAGATCCCTGGCACTTCTCAAATCTCCACTGGAGATGCAGCTCTGTACATGTGAAAGTGCCATTGAGATGAGGAGATAAAAAATGCTGCCCATATATGCATCTCTTTTACCTTTTCTATGATTTTTGTTCGTTATTTACTCCAGTGAACAGATTGGAGAGGGAGATACTGAGTGCATCATATTGGACTGAGCTAAATGGATCAGAGGTAATGGTGGTATCCTCCCAAACTACTACCATATGCTATTTCAGCTTCATCCAACTAGCACAGTGATTTTCTGCTCTGGAAAATTAAGACAAGACACACACATACACACACACACACACACATACACACACGAAGGTGGCACTTTGCGTCTGATCTCCCATGTTTCTTTTTGAATCTATGACCTCACTCATCCTCCATGTCCAAACACAAAATATATTATACTATATATTTCATCATGTTTTTCTCTAGTTAAATTTACTGTCCTCTTTTCTATTCAATCAAAACTCATATAAAGGTTTACCTAATGATAGAGATTTACCCAATCATCACATTAAAGTAACTCATACTCAGTTCTGAGTAAGTTCTTTGGGTTAAGAATAAATGTCATAAAGCAATTCTATTATTAAAATGAATATCTAAATGACAGATTTCTGTGGGGGTGTGACTTCAAGCAGAAGAGAGTTCTTTTTGCTTATTATGAATTTTATTCACTTATTCTGATTTGACCTGATTTCAGGCTACTTGTAAAGAAAAAGATTTTACTAATTAGTGAAATTATCTTCTACAGTTAAAAATCCATTAAACCTTGTCTACCTGTTTCTGCTATACAAGCTAGGGCCTCTTAAAAGACTAAGTGACTGCTTCTAATTTAGGGAAGGTATAAAAACACAAGTAGCAAAACATTCACTGTAAGGAAGTGATTCTCCAAATATCCACCAAGATCTGGTTTCATGGCAGGTGTTGTCCTCAGATTTATGGAAAATAACAGGCAAAGCCTCTAGCCTGTTGTGGCTGACAGGAGCTATAGATACTATGTGGATTATGTAGACCTTGTTTGCAGTGTGGTGAATTCTATGATAGTAACAGAAAAAAAAAATCATTTATTGAGCCTTTAAACAATATCAGGACTTTACATAGTATTTGACTCACTACTCTAATGGCGAAATAACCCCCAAAGCAGGTATCACCAGCCTGATTTTACAAATGGCAATTCTGAGGCTCAGGAATATGGCTCCTATGGATGAAAAACTTGGACCCTGTCCCTGGCAGTAGTAACAAAAATCAAAGTATCGTACTCTGGGGGCAAATAGGTCACAAAAGAAAAAGGAAGCAGCTCAGTTTCTTCTCCCTGCTTCCCTGTCAGGTAGTGACAGCTACTTCTCTGGGGAGCAGCAACTAAGCCAGTGGGCAGAATCCAAAAAGGGGAGGAGTGGCTTCCTGCGGTGGGGGAGTTTAAGGGAATCTGTTTCATACACGTACACAGGTTTCCTTATGGGGATATGAGGACAAGAAAACGCTATCAGGTGACTGGGCTGCTAACCAGATATCTTAGGTCAATATGTTAGTGAGAGATAACGTACTAGATGCCACAGGAAACCAATTTTATTTTTTTAAACAATCTATCACACCTTAAATTGGCATTTTCTATTGTAATAGGACTTTCACATGCTGCTAACAAATATTCTCTGGAAAAGAGTTTCATGAACAGAGTTCTATTTTCAGGTACATGTGAGAGAAACTGCCTACTAGATCCCTTTTCTCCAAACTCTGAGAAGTACCGCAATAGAGGAAACATTTCATTTTGTGCAAAACAATTCTTCCCACATTTAACAATGGAATTGTGTCTGTTTCTCTTCCAAAGTCAATCTATTGACATATCTGTTATACTGAAAACATTTGAGAAAATTTTCATTAAACCACAAGAATAAGAGTTGTGGAAAATTTGGGCATCATAGTGGGATTAGGAAACATTTTCGGCAGGGGATGGGTGTAGGCAACCATTTTATTACACTATTCAGCTAAGTTTATACTTCTGTTTAGTGATGTTTAGTACTGTAATAGTGTAATTATTTAGCCTTCTAGAGTAATAGAACCAGTTGTCTTTTCATTTATTTTGTAAGTTCTAAATCATATTAAATAATAATGCTGAGGTTAAGCATGTTCATGTTATTTGTTCAATCTGGATACAGGTTAGGCTCAGCCAAAGAATTAATTATGTGACTTCAACCAGATTGAGGGTGCTATCTCTTCAACATCCTTCAAAGATGAGATCATAAGATTTACAGAACTAGAAACAAGACTAAACAAATATGACTGCATCGGAAATTTTTCCAACTGCCAACAAGCATTTTGTTGACTGTTCCAGACTTTTAAAAGTGCTGTAACTTCAACATTCGAATCTCCTTTTTGTGTGCCTAATGAACATTCCTGCTCTGTGTAATTTTAACTAGACTGAACGATGCTTACACTTTCCAGATACCAGCTGTTGAAGCAGCAACTTTCAAATGATTTTGCAGATCGGCAAACACATTATATCACTGTGTGTTTTGCAGCTGTCTCTTCAGTTAGCCTGGCTTTGCTTTTTGCAGAGTAACTTGTGTACGGTTACAGAAGAGTATTTGTTTTCCTCCAGCAGTATCTGCAATTAGTGCTTTCCTAGCTCCAGTTTTACTGCAGTGCAATAGGTACTCTCTGCTGTAAACCATTTACAAACCAACGTAATGACTTGCAGGTTTTTAACAAGCAATTACTGTACTCTCCCACCCCCTCCCAAAGAAAAAGGGAAAATGCTTTGTCTGGCTTGAGTCATTTTAAAATTATTTATTCAACAAATACTTGAGTACCTGTTAAAGGCACTATGTTAGGTGTTTCACATCCATTGAGCAGTAAATACTAGAAGTTAGTTGGATCACAAGTAGATGGGAGGGTTGTTCTAAAGAACCCCGATTTTCAGAGAGAGAGAGCATATATCACTGTGATGCTACAGAAGGAAACCCAATGAGGCCAGAGTAGAGTCCAAAATCAGAGTATCTTAAGGTAGGAATGAGAGAGGTAGATTGTGGAAGGCCATGTTTAAAAAGTTTGGAATGGAATTGAGTTTGGAATTAATGGAGATCCTTTAAAGGATTTTCAGCAGAGACATACCAAGGCCAGATTTTTGTTTCTGGGAAATGAGCACTCAGTATCGTAGGGAGAATAAATTGGAGAAAGTCATACTGGATGTAGGAAAACCGGTAAGGATACTATTACCTAGTTACAGACAGCGGATTGGCAGAAAGGGGGCAGTGGAGACAAGAGAGTTCTAGTTAGCTTTCTTATATACATCTATTAGTCAATATATTAATCACATTTATTAGACGACCATAATGTTTTAGAGCTGGAAGATCCACCAATCCAAGCCTTTGGTTTAAGATTTGGAAACTAAGTCTCAGGGCAACTAAATCACTTTACTAAAAGTTTTAAAGCTAAGTAGTGGCAGAACTAGGATCAGAATCCACATCTCTCGGGATACTTTGCTTTACATCATCTCTCTATTTTTATTTTATTTCATATTCTATTAACGTCACCATTTTGCCTTAACTGCACAGATTGAGTAAAATGGCCATTTCCTTTCACATAAATGCTAAAATGAGGTCCTACAGCAGAGAATTGTTTAATGTCAGCTTCCTTTGTCTCTTGCAACTTGACTTTGAGCAACACATTCGTTTAGCTCCAAAATCTGCTCTGTATTCTTTACGAATCTCCCTAGCTTGCACTATTCAGTGAGCATTGGTCGCCATCTACATTCCAGGGACTGTAACAGATGTTGGGTGTACCCTATGAGTAAAGCTCTGTCCTTGAGGCTCTCAGGGTGTTGGAGAAATAGACCACAGTGGCAGAGCATCCAGAGCCTTCTTTGGAGTTCAGACAAAATATTGGATTTTGGCTAGCCCTTACTCTTTAGTAGTGATGACAAGGGTGCTCAGCTCTGAGACACTAATTTTTTATTTTAGACTCTGCACCATCTTGATGCCAAGGAGATATCCTTTATCTTGAGCACCTTTCCCCAACTTTAAGCTGTGATTGAGTTAGAAAGTCAAACATTCTCGTCTCGAGGAAAATATTGCTGCTCTGTAAAACCCACATTCTGTTCAAGAGGCCAAATATGCCTGTGTAGTAAACATGAACACCGTTGACAGAAGATAAAACCGTTTATAAATCTTATTTTCTTTACTCTCTCATTCCTTAATTGCTTTTATTGCACAAATTTAAGATATGCACATTTGAGATACACACACACACACACACACACACACGCACACCGACTGTAAAATATTCTGTAGCTAAGTGGAAACATGAAGAGTCTTATTTTGTGAAATTGTAATAATCTTATTCAGTTGCCTTCTTGTTATAGTAGACTTTAATTCTGTAGGTTTTGCTTGTCTAGTATTGCTTTTATATCACTTTTCGTGGTTCAGTCTACTAACTTTCTTCTTTTCTTCCTCACTTTAATCACCTTGTTTTTGCTCTTGTTCATCTCCTGAGCAGGCAAACAGACCTCTGAGCAATATGGTTTTTCAGCTCAGAACAATAAAGAATAAAGTACTTAACCCAATAACTGTAAGGAAGAAACTATGTTTCCTGGAGAGGAATTCTTGCCAAAGCAGATGCAAGAACAATCTGCTCTGGCAGGGAAAAGCAAGGATTACAGAGTCTCTCAAGTTTATACTCCCCAGATTTGTTGCAACGATAGCAACAATATTAAAATCATTGCATTTCTACAATATCTTAGAGATTCTGATGATATAGAGAGGAAGACCCAATCAGTCAAGGCGATACAAATAAGAAATATTCAAGACATTTATGTTTTAATGCAATTTTTTCATTTTGTAAAAAGCGATATACAACTATTTGAGCAGTGGTATAAAGCTGCTATAATTTTTGTATTATAATGATTAATATATGACTTGAATAGTGCTATTTTTCAAATTTTGCTAAATTAGTTATTATTTTGCAAAATTTATGTGTGCATTTCAGAAAGATGGGTTGCTTACTTAGTTTTTCTTTTGTTGATCTTATTGATGCTTTGCTGTTCTTTTGTTTTATTTTGGTTCAAGCCATACTATTTCTTATGAGAAAGTATTTTTAAAATGTTAATTTATGAGTGGACCACAAAAAAAAAAAAAAAAAACAAACCTCAATTTGCCAACATACTTATAAAAACATTTCACTAAAAAAAAAAAAAAATGCTTCTTTTTTATTTACCTGGCATGGAAAATTTGACATTCTATGTGACTTTTCCTAAAGCAATCTTTTTATTACCTCACACATTTTTAGAAGCCATTATTGTTCCTTACCTTTGAGTAACATATCTGCAATTGAACAAAGTAACTAAAACCACACTTGAATAATTAGAGTCAATACACTATTTTCTTTAAGGGATCTTGTTTATTTTAAACTTTGAATATATGTAAATATGTAAGCCAGAAAGATCCAGTTTGAACAAGAAAAATAAAAATGTTTATTGATGTGTCCTAGATTTTCTTAAAACCACTGGATTTTCTAGAATAGAGAATATACTGGTAGGGTAGCTAAGAAGATGGGCTTTCAAACTTTCCAGTCAAGAATGGAAGGCCTGGACCGTTCCTTCCTAGCCATGTGTGACTTTAGTAAGTAAAGATTCTCTTTAGGACTCGGGATGCTTATTTGTAAATTTGCCCAAATAGCAGCTCCCACCTGAGAAGAAAGCTGTGAGACAAAGCATGAAAGTCATTTAGCATAGCTACGCCCTAGGAAGAACTGAATACATTGTCATTGGCTAATGTTGTTATTACACATTTCTACACAGTCCACTAGTTCCTG
>NW_012148952.1:10263757-10264831 GCF_000956105.1 Propithecus coquereli
AGCTTTGCCTTCTGTCACTCCTCAGTCTAGGTTTAGTTATTCCCCATCCGTGCTCTGCTTTGCCTACTTGTCATATGTCACACAACCTTTATGGTTATTACTGGACTTTTGTCTCTCACTCATGCACAGTTCCAGTGTCCTAATTAATTATGAATGTTTTGCCAGAGAGATAGTTCTTAGTTTCTTAATCAGATTAAGTAAACGTGATGAGCTGAACTGAATATTTTATATAGATTTTATTTTCTCAGTACAGCTTCTTGACTTGCCATCAAAAGGATACAACTTGTATTTTTGCGTCTGCAGTGAAAAATGTTACTTCAAGGCTCTTGTATCTTTGCTGTCAATGGTAAGTAAGGAATTGAACTCAAGAGATAAACAGCTTTGCAGTTTAGGGAAAAGAAAGAAAAAAAGATTTGATTCTTCTTGAAGCGTGATCTCTAGCCTTACTTATCTTCCTGTGATCTTAATCAGTGTGTTGCAAAAAAGTTCTGCTGGATCAGAACATTTTCTAGAAAATTGTTTATTCCCTTGCTTCTACTTATACTTGGCCTTCTTAGAACATGACATTTGAATGAAATATATACCTTGGGAAACAATGTATTCCTTTTAAGCTGCATGGTTTCCAGTATTGCACTGGCATAAGATTTAAAGCCCAGTCCCCACATCAAGTCTTGTGAGGAAAGAAAATGTTCTTTAATAAACCAAGAAATTCATTGATTTCTTAGAAGGTTTTCCTAAGCTTCCCTACCTATTTCACCAGAAAAGCCCACAATCTAAGTAATTCTGATACTGTAAATATTCCAGTCTCCTTTTTAATATAAATTGGAAGCAGCAATATCTATTCCCTTCCAGTTCACTGCATTGGCTATATCTTTAATCTAAACCTTTTCTTTGAAAATGCTATGAATAAAATCTTGGGCTATCTTCCCATACCAGGGAAATCCTCTGTAGAGTAGTGTATACTGGAAATACTTGTAATAAAATATACTACTGATTTCCCATGTCTAACATTTGGTTCTCTAATGTTCATGAACTCTACAAATCGGTTTTGTGGTAATTGGTTTTCTGATCATA
>NW_012148952.1:10264881-10266588 GCF_000956105.1 Propithecus coquereli
GCTGCAGTTAATATTTATGTTCACTAATATCCATACGCTTAATCCTAAGTGAATGCTAATATGATGCATTGCAGTGTACACTATGTCAGGATGACTAGCAGACACCTGAATCCTATAATGGAAAGCTTAGGTCTATTGTACCTACACTACTGTTATTTCACTATTTACTACAATCAGCAGATTTTTAGGCATATTTAAGAGTTTTATAAACTGACTCAGGTCCCAAAGCTACTGTTAGTTATACAGAAATAAATGCAGGATTTGTAGATAGAAAAAATCAGCAAAATGCTCTTTTTAACATAAAACTCAGTGCAAAATAATTTTTTTTACATGGAATTTAACATTTGGACTTGGAGAAGCAAACCTTCCACAGGCTGGAGTTGAGACAGAGACTTGGGAAGCAAACATAATATCCTGGCAATTGTGGCCAGCGGATTGGAGGGAGCCATGCAAATTGAGAACTGAGAGCGGTTGTGGGTGTGCAATGAATGGGGGTTTGGTCTGGGTGCCAAGTCAATGTAAGGAATGAAAGCTACATCCCATGGAGATGGTTTAGTGACAACTCTGGCTTTCAGCAAGTTGATGAAAAGCTTTATTATTCCAATTCTGCTGCAGTTGCAGGAATTCTTTCTTGGGTTAAGCTCACCCAAGGGTATTACTTCATTTCCAAGTCTAAGCATCAGGTCCTGAAACACGGTATGAAATTGTTAAACCTGTGGATTTTGAATGGCCTTTTGAAATCATCTGTGTGAACAGAAGTGATAGGATACACTGAGATCATTTTCGATTAATTCTACTTTAATCGACTTTGAGAGGAAGCAGATAGGGAAATATTGATCATTATTGTCATGGAGTGTGCATTTTATATATAATTACTTGTGTCACTGAACATGTGTCATTCTAGAAGCCACATGAGATTGTCAGAATCTGTCCTTATTTGACTTCCTCCTTCTGTCTTTATTTATTAACAATCGATGGACCTATATTATTCTTAACCTGAGGTTGTCTTCTGTCTCTGAAGAAATGTAAGAGGGTAGGCTGATTTTTGTTTCAACTCTTTGCAGGAACTGCCATTCCCATACGTCTCTCCTGATTGTGTTCTTGCTTGCTTGACAGAATGTCACCCTCTTGCTTCTCTTCAACCTCAGGTTTCCCAATGCTCTCACACCGACAATGGCCATATCTGGCCCTCCTTTGTTGCCCCAGTGCATCTTGCCTTTCCTGAGCTTGCTGTCCAGTTGCTAGCTAGACCACTATCTACAGCATAGACAAGACACAAAGCGGAAAAGACAGGGACAAAAATTTTAACGTGCTTCATGACCTCATAGGCTTTATTTTTAAAATCCGTGTTTTTTATTCCATACAAATAATCTGTATTGTGATATACCTATATGGCATTAACTACTTTGTGGATGTTTTCGATGTCAATTATCCAGAACAAAAGTGTTGGCATTAGTCTCTAGGCTCATAAATATATCGTGCTTCTATTTATGTGATTTCAAAGAGTAACTGATTATAATATTAGAGCAAATAAACATCTTTATATTCATTTTGCAGGAACTCATATAATTTCTTTCAATAATGAATATTTTAAGTAATGTGACCAATGTGATTAAAATATTAAGTACTGATTTTAACACTAAAAAAGAAAAAGTGTTATAAAATAAGCCATATGATTTTAGACATTTGTGAAATTCATGGATATAC
>NW_012148952.1:10266638-10268645 GCF_000956105.1 Propithecus coquereli
GGACTACAGGTGTGCATGATGCCTGGCTAATTCTTCTATTTTCAGTAGAGATGGAGTCTCACTCTTGCTCAGCTGGTCTTGAACTCCTGACCTCAAGCGATCCTCCCGCCTGGGCCCCGCAGAGTGCTAGGATTACATGCATGAGCCACCGCGCTCGGCCTGTCCTTTCGTATAATATGGCGTAACGCTACTGTCTGACAATCAGCCGTTTGTATTAACAGAAGCAATAAAAATTAATACCACTTCAGTGCATTATACTTTGAAATATTTTGTCCATATAGTGTTTGGAATCTCTTTAAAAAACAAATGATGTCCATAGTTGAATTAATACAATGGGAGATAAACTAAATTAGCTATTTTCCTTTTTTTTTTTTTTTTTTGGCGTGCGGGAGGCAAGCAATACTTTGTAGAGTTAAAATGTTTCTTCTCTTCAATTTATTCTTTCTTTGATAAACAAGTAAGTGCTAGTTAAAGCTATTTGATGCTATGACTATTTAGCTCCTTATGCAAAAGACAGGTCAACACCATTTGATTTGTTGAGTTAACAGTGCATTCTGCATTATGCAAAAGCAATAACCCAGGATGCGCAGTGTGGCTCTTTGACCTTAACCTGCAATTACTTCTCAATGAAGCTCTGCTCCACGATGCCTTTGTCAAGTACGTGTACTTTATCCACAAATTAGCTAATTTTCAAGTTGTGAGGTTAATCTTTATCTATGTTACCTTTAAACTAAACACTTATTGTTCCCTAAAGCACTGGAGTGCTTAAAGAATGCGTTGAAGTGAACCTCCTTGCCTGAATCTGCTGTGTCATGACCCTTCATTACAGACTCTTTTGAAGATGTAAGGCCGTTTTATACTAAGCAAAGATTATCAGAGCAGCCTGCTTTACGGAAAGAATCAGCCCAATGTACATGACGTGCGCCAGTGTTTCCTTTGCCAAAGGGCACTCGCAAGTCATGCAGATCAGTGACGGCCTCAAGTTACTGCAGTCAAAATACTCCACTTTGATCTGCATTTTCTTAGATTCAACACAAACTTTTGTGGAGCATGCCTTTGAAAAGTCTATGCTGGCATTCAGGGGGTTGCTACATAATAGCATATTCTTTTAATGTATGAGACAAAGTGCTATATGTTGCGTGATATTTTGTGTTTAATGGATGGTCACCTATGTAACGGCAGTATGGAACTAATTTTCTTTATAAAAGGAAAAACAATTTTTCTTTAACAAACCTGAAACACACACAAATATGCTCAAATTCCTTTTACCTTGATGTATTCTTGTTATAGGATAACTTATATCAGTGTGTATATACATATTTGGGTATATTTATACATTCTTAAAGTATCATCATTATGCATTCTCTGTCTTAATTGAGCTCTATATGTCATTATTTAATCATGAAAAATTCATGAGTTTTTCACATTGGGTTTATTGCATACGGTGTTAAAAGATCTATTTTACTTCTCTTTAAGGACAGTAAAAGCAGTTCCTCTATGCAAGTAAAAAATAGAGACTTTGCTGTGTGACTGCCCTTGCTCATTAATATTTAATTTTCATCACTCTGTTATTTTTTATATGAGTTGTTAAATAAAACCATTATAAGTCCTATAGAATGGATTAGCAAGGATTGTAAACTGTTATAGTAGGGTAGAATTTCCAAGAGGATTATAGGAAAGTCTTCACTGTGGCATCTTTTAGATAGCCTAGGTGTATATCTGCCCCATGACTATGCATTTTCATTTTGCATATTTTGTCCCAGAATCAATGATGTATATCTTGTGGTGGGAGACACAGTGTTCTCAAATAGCATTGATTTAGAAAAAAGCTGGGATTGTAAATGAAAATGTATTAGCAATCCATTATGCAAATCTCTTGCTTATAAGAAACTCCCCATATTTTTACCCTATCACCCACCCACCCACTGTGTGAAGGGATAATAAGAGTTGTCAATACTCATCTTTAAGGCTTCAGGATTTATTTTTTATCAGGTCTTCACAAATTTA
>NW_012148952.1:10273045-10274862 GCF_000956105.1 Propithecus coquereli
ATAACATGCATTATCTTATTTACCGAAGTATCTAAAGTAGCTATTATTGTCCCTATTATATAGCTGATAAACAGGGCCACAGAAAGTTCAAAGTTAACATTTGAATGAAAAAAACAGTTTAAAAAGTGCAAACAAGTTTTAATTCTTTAACCCAGGGTAATAAACACACACTCATAACCCAGGTGTGCATTTAGCTCTTTGTACGTGAAGGTTCTAGGTTGATTAATTTTGGTTTCTAGACTGAACTCCTTGAAAATGGGCAAATTTTGACCACATATATTTCTCTGCTATTCATTACATAATAGGAATGCAATTAATTCTTGTATCTGAGCCTTGGGTAAATGTTTATATTTAAATGGTTCAAGATTTCTGGAACTGATGCTAAGTACTTTTCCATAATCTTCTTACTTGTTCTAGGCCAGATATATACACATATACAAACACACACACACACACACATACATATATATATACACACACTCCCCCTATTCTGACTACTGATTTTTCCCTGTCTGTGGTCCTGAAGCCAAGAAGCTGTTGCATAAATAATAATAATAACAGCAATGATAATAACAATAAAAAGATTCTGCATTCATCAACCATCAAGACAATTGATGTCTATCATACACAGTATGTAACATAAAGATATTTGTATTTTTTTGATATCATACCCTAAATTCTCAATTTAAAATTTGCAAAAACTTAATAATTAGGAGAATAAAATGAGCTTTAATATTGTTATTCAACCTCCAATGAACAGAAAGTTAAACAACTAGCTGAAGTCTCACGGGTAGCTTGGACTTAAGATTGCAGGAAAACCCAAGTATGCTGACTTATTCTCATACACTTTAATGATGCTATCTTGTCTGGCTCTTATATTAATACAGAGAAAATTTGTCATGGAAAAATCTGCATGGCTATATTTTGTATCAGAATTTATCATCTGTCATCAACAACTAGAAATTGTGAACCAATTAGCCCACCTAACTATGTGCTGTGGTGGGGTGATGGCGGTGATTATAACAACCACCACCAGCATTTATTGAGCACTCACTGTGATCTTTACAAGCATCAGCTAATTCAATTTTCACTTCAAATCAATAAAAACTAAGTTCCCCATTTTGAAGATGCGGAACTTGACACTCAGAAAGATTTAGTTGCCAGTTTTCCTTGGCACTGGAGCAGGGTCATTGTTCTAAGTCAGGTTATCTAGCAGAAAAGTCTGTCCTCTTAATCTTTATATTTCCTCCTTCATTTCATACACCCATCGTATCTGCTGGTACCTATCAAAATTGTAGGCATTATCACTACCAAAGATTACCTTGATGAATCTCTGTGAAACAGTGATAGGAAAAAATAGTATTAATACATTTCCAAATAGTTACCTCTGCATAGATCTTCCATGTGATTTTATGAAGGACACCTTGAGTTTAATACTGTCCTAAGAAAAATAAATTCAAGAGGAATTGCACTGCAAAGTCATTAGTTTGTGGGTAATTATGTGCAGTGTAGACATAACCAATCCTTGATAGGGGAGCAACATGTCACCTACACAAATGAACTTGGGAATGTATTAGAGCTGCCTTAACTTATAGTTCATTTAATTGTCGTTGTGAAAAACAAAACAAAACACAACTATACCTTTGATGATTCTTAACTAGTTCAAAAGAGAAATACAACAGTAGTTCACTACTCCTATGTCAGGCACCGTAACACATATTTCACAGAATTTACTTTCAATTATTAATATTATATCCATTCATAGATATATATTCCATATGTATCCATGTATGATATATTTATGTTGTTTAATAATT
>NW_012148952.1:10274912-10275819 GCF_000956105.1 Propithecus coquereli
GGAAAAATCTAAATCCTCCAAAGTCTATGGAGAGATCAGGGAACTTCAAAAATTTCAGTGACTGATTTTATAGGTAGATATATATAGCTGATTTAGAATAATCAAAAGCATGCACTAAAATATTTAAAAATTTAATTAAAGCACACCTTTGAAATTCCTATGTATCATGTGTTTGGACTTATCCTTTTATCTGTTTGATAAGCTGTTACTCATCCAGAAGATCTAACTCACATATTAATTTTCCATCTTCTCACAGATGAATGTTTTAAAACACAGAGTTTTAACAAGACACTTCATAATTAGGAAAAAGGAACAGATATCGAACAATTCAGTTTTGAATCCTATCTCTGCCAATTACCTGCTGTTTGACCTTAGGATAATTATAGAATGGCTTTAAATCTTAATTTCTTTGTCTGTAAAATGATAAAATAATAGCTATTTAACAATACTAGTGGCCCTTTTTAGTGAATGCCAAAACATTATATATATACACACATAGAGAGTGCTTGTCATATAAGGCTCATTTACTATTAATTCTGTTTTTGAGGGGATGTTATTACTATTATTGACTTAGGACTTAGGACTTTGGCAATCTTTTTGAACTATTTGCTTGTGTGACTACTTCCCATACAAATAGCAGTAAGTTGGTATGCATTGATCTTTCCTCAGAAGCTGAAACATTCAGAAACGGTAGGTATATAATTAATGTGGGAGACATAAACGAAGTGTCATATTCCTTTACCAAATACCATCAGAGGGATTTGCCAGATGCATGTTTGATCTTATTTTACTTCGTTGTCACCCATTACCCGTCTTAATGCATCTGATCTCCTGCACAACTACACCACTGGAATTGCCTCTGGTCACTTTGGCCAACACTCTTGATACAGAACATGCTAGTGATTCA
>NW_012148952.1:10287154-10293879 GCF_000956105.1 Propithecus coquereli
AAATAAATAAGAGCATTCTATTTAGTGTATTGTAGTTCCCACCTGGCTTGCTTGACTCATTTATATTAGCATATGCTAATTTGTATTAGCATATGGTCCCTGTAGGAGTTTAGATTTCTCACTTTTGCATTATACTCAAATGGACTAAAGCAGGGGTCAGCAAACCATGGCCCATAGGGACAGCCTACTTTTGTATATGAGTTAAGGATGGTTTCTACATCTTTACTAAGTTAAAGAAAATTAAATAAAAAGGGAATGTAACAGTGACCATACATGGTCCACAAAGCTTAAAATATTTACTATCTGGCCCTATACAGATGGCTGACCCTCTACTTTGGAATATTTTATGGAACTGGTTTATTCCACACTGCCTTCAACTCTTTGAAAAAGTATTAGTAGCATTATTTAATGCAATCATGAGCACTAAAACAGATTTTTCCATAGAGAATAGCCTGGCCATCTTGGGCAAAATTAGAGCTTTCGATGCTTGCTTTCTGCTTTTTTTCAGTGAACTATGGGAAAATCATGGCCTATAAGATATTTCTGGAATCAAAACTAATAGTCCCACATGGACAGCTGATTTCTCTGTTTACTTCTGCTTCTAAAGCCAGATTGGGCATTAAAAGATTGCCTGAACTGTTCATTTGGAACCATTTGTTTGAAGCTGATTAATGTGGTGAAAATGCTAAGTGTGAGTAAGCAATGTTATTTTAAATCTGGGCTTTGGAGAGTTTCTCCAACAGAGGGACCTAATTTAGCTGATGGGAAGGGTTGAGTGATGGCTTTCTCATTGCTAAAAGTTTAGGAGCATTATCAGAGTGTAGGTTCAGTAACAGAGGTATGTTCATTATGAAGCATGGTACCATTTAGGGGTGACAACCCCCAAGAATACCTTTAGAGGCTAAATGTGTAATGAGGAAAGGGGCCTGGAGATGAATTTGATAATGCATCACCCAAAAGCACTGAAATGGGGTGAAATATAGTAAATAGTATTGAGCTCATCACACCAAAGATGTCTCCAGCTCAGTTCAGCCAACACTTCTAGTTTGTAATCTCTAGTTTATAGTTTGATTTATAATCATAATCTATGACTATTAGAGTAAAAGACATTTGAAGGCAATTTGGTCCATCTCCATCTCATGAACAGCTAAAAAAAATTAATAAGTCCATGAAGTTTAATTAATTTGCCCAAACTGGTACTGAAGAGTCAACATTAGCATTTAGATATCCTGATGTGAATTGAATTTAGGGTTCTTTTCATTACATTGTCTATGATTCCAGTGACATTCTTTTCCCTTGAAGAACCTTATGAAAAATCAATTGCCCAGGTTCTTTTGAGTGGCATATGAAAAAATAAAGGTCTTAGAATTGAGTAGTCAATAATGCTCATTTACAAGACTATTTGTAAATTCATTTTGACTCATACAAATAGCTCCTGCAAAAACACTGTTTCATATCATATATCTGCAAATAACCTTTTGGTATATTAGGCGTTAGAACTTACTTGGTGAGGACTCAGCTAAATAAGACAACCGTAAGTGCATTATTATCGGATTCAAAATAGGCCAATCGAAGAGTATGAAAAAGAGAGAAGAAAGCAGTAAGAATGCGGAGCTACTTCAGATTTTCCCTCAAATTAAGTTTTAACTTTTGCTTAGAACTTAAATTTTAAGGGAATCTATTTGATTTGTGAGGCCATTGTGCCACCTTGTTTTTAAAAAGAATTAATGATTAATTTACAATTTTCCTGCCAATGAAAGAGCCAGGAATTATAGGTTTAATTATAGCTGTGCCAGTTGCTCATTCTGCAGCCTTTGACAAGTAATTTAAATTCTGAATCCAGCTAATTTTCTGAAAATGGATAAACTAACAGTCTGTGGTTCACACCAAAAAGTATATAGGAAACTAAAAATTAGATAATTCATATAAAAGGTTTTTGAGAAATCAAAGGAGTGAATAGTTTTAATAAACCATGACCCCGATGTTGCTGAGCATAGGACATGTTTCACTGAAAAGAAAGAAGAAGATTAAATGACAAATATGAAATAAAGAAACAAAGGTTGGTAAACAAGAATGCGGTCCAACAGCAGCAATATGCTAGAAAGTCTGAGGAAACCAAGAGAAATCGCAAGCTGTTGAGATCGGATTGCTGGGAAAAAATATTGGAGGCAAAAATTTGAAATTTTTCTAAGAATATGATTAATAACATGCACAGAGATGCCCTGGAATGTTTTCACATCAGTACTAGTCATACAAACTCCACTTTCACCAAAATGTGTTGCTTTAATAAATCATGATGAATCAATACTTTGGAACATTATGAAACCATTAAATGATTTTACAGAATTATATCCATTAATAACAAAGCTGTAAAATTCACATTTAATTTACTCAATTAAAATTTATTTATCCCCTACTATGTATTAGACACTATTATGGGTACTGAAGACCCAATAATGAATCCAAACTAGTACCACCTCCTTTGAGTTTATGGTCTATTAAGCAGAAAACAGACATTAATCAAGTAAATATACAAATTAATGAGTGTAAAGTTACAACTGTGAAAACACTCTGAAAATAAAAATCTGGTCTTGGATAAGTGTCTAAAAGGGATCCTGATTAAATTGGGGGTTTCAATGGTCTTTCCTGAAATCTGAAGGATGAGAGAATTAAGAGTTAACTATGGCCGGGCGCGATGGCTCACGCCTGTAATCCTAGCACTCTGGGAGGCTGAGGCGGGCGGATTGTTTGAGCTCAGGAGTTCGAGACCAGCCTGAGCAAGAGCGAGACCCTGTCTCTACTAAAGCTAGAAAGAAATTAATTGGACAACTAAAAAATATATAGAAAAAATTAGCCGGGCATGGTGGTGCATGCCTGTAGTCCCAGCTACTCGGGAGGCTGAGGCAGAAGGATCACTTGAGCCCAGGAGTTTGAGGTTGCTGTGAGCTAGGCTGACACCACAGCACTCTAGCCCGGGCAATAGAGTGAGATTCTGTCTCAAAAAAAAAAAAAAAAAGTTAACTATGTGAAAGTTAGAGGGTGGGAATATAGGAGAGGAGAGAAATAAATATGACGACGTGACTTTTCCCCCAGAAACTAAAATAAGGCGTGTGTGGCTAAAGGTTAAAATATCACAGTGAATGTGAGAGAAAGCAATACAAGTTGACTCCTATTTTTCAATGTTCCTCGTGTAAGTGAGATATTTTTCATATAAGCAGGGAGTCGAATTTGGAGATACTAGGGACTGGGCAGGGGGTAGGGAAGATTGGGGAGATGTTGGTTAAAGGATACAAAATTTCAGTTAGATAGGAGGAGTAAGTTTAAAAGCTCTATTGTACAAAATAGTAACTATAGGTAATAAAAATATACTGTATATTTGAAAATCACTAAAACAGTAGATTTTAAGTGTTCTCATCATAAAAAATAAGTATGTGAGGTAATACACATGTTAATTAGCTCCATTTAGCCATTCCATAATGTATATTTATTTCTAAACATCATGTTATATACCATAAATATATATAATTTTTATTTGTCCATTTAAAAACAAACTTAAAACATTGCTAGGTGATACATATTTAATGCTGACTGTATGTCAAGCATTATATTAATAAAATTTTCACATTAAACACTCCTAATAGCTTTTGAGGTAAATATGATTTCATTTGCATTTCTCCAGATGAGGACACTAAGACGAAACTAATCCATGTCGCACAATCCTGGCAGAGCTAGGGTTTGAACACAGACTGAATTGTAATTGCCTTACACTCACCTTTTAGGTAGGAGACAGACCACAGGTATATTTACGATATTCTAGATTTTGATCTTTATCCTAAAATAAGATGAAAAAGCATTCGCAACTTGGTATTTTGGGTGAATTCTTCTGACATTTGTGGAGAGGAATATTTAAGAGGAACAAGAAGGGATTCAAAAAAGCCAGTTAGAAAGTTATTAAATAATGCAGGAGAGAGGTCGTGATAGCTTGACCTGAGGAGGAAACAGTAGATGTGGAGGGAAGGAGACAGATTTCAGAGATATTTAACAGGTAACATTAAATGGACCTTCCTGATGGATCTGTTGGTGTGAGATGAGAGAGAGGGGGATGTGTTAAAGAGGTCTCGGGTCCATTTGGACAATGAAACTCTCCCCTGAGATGGGCAAAACTGAACAAGTAGGGCAATGACTACATGAGTGTGGTTTTTGTCTTGTTGAGTACTTTTGAAACATTTAAATATTGAAATCAAACCAGGTGAATTTACAGAGCTAGAGCTCAGGGGAGATTACTGGGTTGGAGACAGATTTGTGAATCATTTGTGGTTAGTTAGAGATTAGAACTGTGAGCATAAAAGAACTTACCTTGGGACATACATTGATGGATAGAGATGAATATGAATCAAATATTAATAATGATTATTACTCTGTTATATTTATAGGTATTCTATGTGCTTTTTTTCTCTGTATTTTTTTTTACTTTAATCAACATATATTGATTTTTGTGGGACAAAATTGAATAATTTTTTTAAAAAATTATTGAGAAGAGAAAGTTTAGGCTTGTAATAGTATAATAGATATCATTGTACCTGGTGCAAAGGGTAGGGGAAAAAGAGAACAAAATGGACCCAGGCTTTTGTGTCTGGATAAAGAGGCTTTCTCATCTTATTTTTCACTGTTTACCAACTTGGGACTATTTTCTCTTACTCTCTGGCAACATCATTTCCATCATAACTCTAGTTTATAATACTTCATTGGGCAATTACGCTAACTTTTATCATAAGTTATCAACATAGCTTAAATCCAATTTCACTTATACTTCAACATACAGGGTGCATGTGCTAAATATCTTGTCACTTAGAATGCTGTTCTCATTAGTCTGGGTGCAGATTTTGTGTCATGATACATTTAGCAACATTCTCATAGGGTTATATTCTCATAGACTGTCTAAGTATTATTAATGTTTTCTATTACAAGGGTGTTTATCGTGCCCTGTTTGCTGCCTTCATTATTAAGAAACTTAATTACTTATAGTTCTAGATGTATGTGCTAACAAGTTGTGTGTATATGTAAATGTACACCACACTGATTTGTTGAGTCTGATACTTTTCTGCAGAGATGCTATGAGAAAAAGAAGGCAGTAAGGTTGCTTCCATTTTCAGTCAGAAACGTTGCCACTTAGGCATAATGTGGTTCTACTGTGTGTTTCCATGAAATTCATTTGAGACATAGTAAACTCGTATTTTTGAATTTAATACTTGTAAATATGCTGTCAGTTATTCATATAGCCAAATAAAACTTAACAACCATGAACAAAATCTTTGAACTGTTATGTAATATTCTGTCAGGTAATTTTATTCAGCTATCAAATACTTAATATTTCAGAAATGACACTTTACTGAACACCTCTATCTATAATAGAGTTTATTAAAATGCTCATTTTGACTACTTATAATAGTTGTATCAGTTCAGTATTTCCAATTGTAGTTAGAAGAAGCACAAATTAATTAAATCTCTAAAAGGAGAAAATTGATTTCAGAACAAATGTTGCTTATTTCAAAACACTTATTTGGACCTCAGATTTTGCTGCTTGTTAAAAGAGTTACATTTGTATTACCAGTTACAATAAGTTAATGCTTCCATGTGTCATAATTGATGTGCTCATGTCTGAAGACCTACAGATTTCAAGTAAAACAAAACAAAACAAGAAATGACCAAAACAAGACACATAAACATTGAGCAGAGACATTGAGGCACATTTCATGTTTACATTAAAAGCTGGAAATCCCATATAAGTAGCCACATTTGTAGGATGTTCTTATAGGCTATAAATAAAGACAGATATTTCATCTTTCATTATTATGACATCAAGACATTTCGATCTTCTCAAGACTTAATTTTAAATTGTTGCTTAGAGTCATATCCAAATTGCATATATCCTTCCTTCTCAAGATAGGTAAAATAAAATGTCTGAACAATTTCGTGAACATGTGAGATTTTAAGGACTTAATGAAATAAAAAAATACATTTTTCATTTTGGTACAGACTGTACTCTTTTTTTTTGTCAGAGAAAGGTCAGTTTTCAGAGTACTTGAAATCATTTAGAAATATTTATCTTGCAGTACAGAAATATGCTGATTCTTCCAGTTAGAATTTAATCTTCTCTTATTCTGTTATCAAGTTTATTAAGATGTAATTTACATACAATATAATTCACCCTTATCAATGAACAGTTCTGAGTTTTGACAAATACACATAGCCGCATAACTACTACCGCAATTAAGACACACAACTATCCCGCAAAACTCCCTCTTGTCTTCTTTAGACACCTTTCCTTCACTCTCTGTCCTTGGTAGGCACTAATCTCTTTTATGTCCACAAGGTTTTGCCTTTTCCAGATTATCATATGAATAAAATCATATAATAAATGGTTTAGGGACTGACTTCTTTAAATCAATGCATTTGAGACTCATCCATGTTGTCGTATCGGTAGTCCACTTCCTTTTATTGATAAATGCCATCTCATTATGTGGATATAGTACAATATAGCACAGTTTGCTCATTTTACACTTTCCTTTTATTTTTCAGGTGGTATTCTTGCCATGAACACTAGAATTCTATTAACGTTTTGAATAATTATTGTTTTGTACGCTTTCATTTTCTTTTAGATTTTTTTCCAATAAGTTATCATGATTCTAGTCTTTAGAAAGAGAGAGCTTTTTTAAGTTATTATA
>NW_012148952.1:10293929-10294933 GCF_000956105.1 Propithecus coquereli
TCAATCTTAGAGAATGTCTCATGAGCTGATGAGAAAAGCATATAGTCAGTGGTTTTTGAGTAGAATGTTCTATAAATGTCTGTCAGGCCCATTCATTCTAGAGTTCTGTTTGAGTCCATTGTTTCTTTGTTAATTTTCTGTTTGGAGGATCTGTCCTGTTGGGTCAGAGGGGTGTTGAAGTCCCCAGCTATTACGGTGTTGCTGTTTATCATTTTTAGATCAAGTAGGATTTGCTTTATGAATCTGGGTGCACCTGAGTTATGTGCATAAATATTTAGAATTGTTATGTCTTCTTGTTGAATTGTATCCTTCACCATTATAAAGTGACCCTCTTTGTCTTGCATTACTTTTGTTTATTTGAAGACTACGTTATCTGAAATCAGAACTGCTATGCCAGCTTTCTTTTGGCTTCCGTTTGCTTGAAATATTGTTTTTCATCCCTTCACCTTGAGTCTGAATGCATCCTTGTTGGTTAGATGTGTTTCCTGAAGATGGCAGACTGTGTATATTCATCCATTCGGCCAGGCTATGTCTCTTTAGTGGACAGTTCAAGCCATTCACATTTATTGAGAGAATTGATAAGTGGGGCAGAAATCTGTTCATCCTGTTGAGTGAACCTTGTTGCTTTGTTTTCTCTCTTGAGCTATTGTGGTATCTGGCCTTTGACCTTTAGCTTTTGGATGATTTTACACTGGTGAGTGTTTATTGTGCTGATCCGTGTGTAACACTGTTCTGAGTACTTCCTGGAGGGCAGGTCTTATCTTGATGAATTCCCTAAGTCTTTCCTTGTGTGAGAAGGTCTTTATTTCTCCTTTGTATATAAAAGTTAGTTTTGTATTGATACAAGATTTTAGGCTGGGCATTATTCTGTTTGAGAAGGGTGAGAAACATCTGTATCCCTGTAATATGCTGAAATAAAAAAATAAAAATAACAATAAATAAATAAAATAAATAAGAGCATTCTATTTAGTGTATTGTAGTTCCCACCTGGCTTGCTTGACTCA
>NW_012148952.1:10306358-10316207 GCF_000956105.1 Propithecus coquereli
TTGCAATTTCAATTTGAAAAATTGAAAACTACTGACACACCCTAGTTAGAAGTTTTCAAAGTGAAGCCATAATTAGTTAATTTAGTTAAGTGAGTTGGGAGCAGCAAGTTGAGCCTATGGAGTGTGGATGAGGAAAATACTTGTGTTCAAAATATTTTAAAAAAGAGAAAAGAAAACTGTATTTAATATTTGAACTAGCCCACATCCTTCCATGGAGTGCTCTACTTTTATTACCCTCTATAATTGTGTTTTAAGTAGAGTTAAAAGTGAGATATTTTAAATTCTCTAATAGAAAAAGGTAATATGGAATTATAGACAAAAAATCATAAATAATTACTAATCTAAGGTTATGAAGTATAAAACATAATCCTAATCAAACTCAATAGTTTAAAACAAGAATGTTTATATTCTTTTACCTTTATTCTATTATATACGAAAATATAATAATATATTCTACTTGTAAATGTGTATCTTTATCTTAAGGCATATATGCTTGTGAACATTTTTAAATTATATTCTTTACATATTACCATGAAGAATTTGAAGTACATATTTTACACTTTGATTCATATTAATATTTAAATTTTTTTATACAAGTTATACTTACATTCAAAGTTATAAGTGGTTTTAAAAAGCATCCTAGTCCAAGCACCTCATTGTTCTGGAGAAGAAACTCATCTCTTGAATGATTCGTGAGTAGAAAAGTTCCAATAGATACAAGGACCCTCAGTCTCAATTCAGGAGAATTTTTTCCGTTGCATTATAAGGATGACACAAATCTCAGCAGAAATAATTTTCTATACCTATGTTTGTAACAAATGCTAGCCCCCAAACCTCTCATTCAAGAAGCAGACACATATGAAATCAATCCAGTCTTACAGTTCACTCTTTTCTGTGACTCTCACCAGGCCCTCTCCTCTAGAACCCCACAGCCATTATTCTAGATTAACTCCACGTTATTTCTTGTCACACTTGGGTGGATATGGGAATCACTGAAGAGTTAATAATGAACACAGAGGCCCACGCTCATCAAAGTAGAACAGAGCCTGGGCCTGTGGATTTTCACCAAATTGTCTAGCTGATTTTGATCCCCATTAAAGAACCGCTGGTATAGATTCCTGCATGTCCTTCCACATGGGCCCCTCACCTCCAGACTTTCTCATTCTCCTCTAATCAAGAAGACATCCTTTGGCTGGCACAAGTCTTCTTATTTGCCTAGTCCATTATATTGTTCTAAACAAATGTCATCAGCATGCACTGGACTGAGTCACCCTTTCCACCACGACATTGGACAGCTCCAGCTTAACTCCTTCCCTTTTGGTAGAAGTGTTGAAAGTGTGGTCTCTGCTCTTGGAAACTTGAATTAAACTTATAGTTACTCCTAACAGAACTTTTCTGGATTGCACCTTTTCTCTGGAAAAAAAAAGACACAGATTTTTAGGAGCTTTGCATATAATATGTAAAACTCTTGGCATAGGGATGAAGGCACTTATTAAACTTGGGGGGATGACAATGTGACAGAATAGCCCCCTCCCCTTTAATTATTTTGCTTATGATGTTTCAATTCACCCTCTGTTTTGAACTTACACATATTTCAATCTTTAGTTTTGATTTGACCAGCATCCTGGTGCCTTCTGATTTCCCCAGTGCCATGTGCTTTCTTCCTTCTCTGAACATCCACAGAATTGTCATGCATCCTCTGTTAAGAAAGACATTTTGCCATATGTTGATATTAGTGTGCATTCTGCATTATCCTCACACAAGGCCAGGGAGCTAATTTCATTCCTTTTCATAATCACTGCACATGACAAGCTCCCTAAAATGCATATTGAATGAAGTGAATACATTCATTTTGAGTTCTTACACTGTATGAGCATTTAATATTTCCTAGTAATCATAATAACAGCTGCTGTTTATTCAGTAGTTAATATATGCTAGCCTTATTATCATCATTAAATGTCTTTAGACCAATGACCCTGAGATGCAGGCTTGTTAACTCTGTTTCATTTATGGGACAATTTAAACAACTTAATAAGTTGCTATAACTGGTAAGGACCAGAGAGTCATAAATATAAGCTCCTAGAAACTTTACTAATAGTGTCCATAATCATCTTAATCTTGACTGTAGATTGACGTTTTTAAAAATGGACTTAAAGTAACAAAGCAAATTAGGTGACCACCATGCCATATTTTAAAAGCTTACAATGAAAGAGTTTATTCCGGTGTATAAAATATAATGGCCTTTCAAGCAAATTTGAAAAGGTTTGTATAGTATAGGTATGTTGAGTGTGGGTGTGTGGGGGTGTGTGTGTCTGTTTACAGGTAATTCTAGTGAGGCTAGATAAATGGTATTATCTTCCCCAATACCTGCTCTTACTGTGCTTTCTGAAAAAAAACAGTCTGATTCCATAACATTTCAGGCACTTTGGGTTATTTAAAGAGTCTTATCTATTTTTTTAAAAAAGGTCCTGGTTCTAGAATGTAGTCTAAGAATGCAGTCCTGTGTTCCATGGATCACAGGCTCTCTGTCTCCCTTCCAGCCTTCCCAGCACAGGCTAGACTTGACTCCAGAGGCAACATTTGGGGCTGGAGAAGATCTACATCTTCTCCCTGCTTCTCCCCCTTGGTGTTGTATAGGACATTCAAATGTGAGTTCATTTTGGGGTCTCTTTGATAGTTTTTCTTAGGGCTCTGGGTCTGTCCTCTAGGTTTCCTGGCATGAAGGCCCAGTCTCTGCTAAGAACAATTGACAACAGAGTGTGACACAGATGTAAACGTTTCCCCAAGCTTACAGCCCTCTGTGGGTATGAACAGGATGTTACCCCATAGAAATTCCACAGCATTATCTTGACTAAAGGAAAACTCACTTATCTTTGCCACACCAAGTGTGGGAATATAGACTCTGCTGTTCCCCACCCTCCACACAACCCCCATCTCTGCTCAGCTGTCTCTCCCTGTGCCCTCCTCCTGCCTGGCAGGGTCAGATGTATGTAAACTTAGACCATTCTGGACTAGAGATAGAAATCAGTCCTCAAATCAGTAGAAATTTGAGTGGAGGTAGTGGGGGAAATGCTCTTCAGGTCTCCTTAATCTTAAAGAAATGGGGGGATTCTAATAAGAACTAGGGCGAAGTTGAAGAAATGGCTGTATTCTCTCAAGCTTATTGATTCCCCAGTTTTATTATGCAGATCAGTATGTGTCATTGTTTTCCTGCAGCCGGACTAAGAATTCATTTTGTGTCACAATCAAATTCTCTCTCCCTCTCTCTTTCTCTCTCTCTCTCACCTCTGAAATAATTAAAACAGAAAAACACAATTTTCTATTCTACATCCCCAGCACTATATTTTCTCTTCTTCTTCTATTCAGTTCTGTCAGTGTTTAACTCGTTTGTTTCACGACCCACTAAACTGATTAGACAACCCTTAGACGGGTCAGGTCTCACAATTTATAAAGAACTACTCCAGAAAGTAATGACTAATAAATAAACATGTTGGTTGGCCTTTCTCCCCCAGTATAATGGATCCTTGGGTCAACAGCTAGACTTTCCTAAAACTGGCCTTGAAAATTTTAGAATTGTAATTCTCAACAACAGCCTTCTGTGCTGTAATCCCTGAACTACTGGGGACATTTGGAGGCAAGAAAAATAGCATTTAATATGGCATACCACCTTCATGCCATGCACACTCGGGTTAGAGGGTAGCTGTGTATGCATGTACTTATGTTTACTAGAGCAGTTTTATTGTTTTCCCAGAATATCATAATACATGCTTCTTTTTTTTAAAACTATTTTGAAATAGATAAATAAAAGAAATTACCTGCTCTTTCTCACTCCTGCAGAGTAATCACCAATTCAGGTCTTCAAGCCCTACACGTACACACTCACGCATGCTTATACTTTAGTAGTTTTTTTTCGTTTCTAGCAGGGCCTTATTTATTCTAGAAGTTGATCATTGTAGACAATGTGACCTTGACATCAAAGTCAGCTCTTGCTCTAAAGTTGAAACTGGCACCTCCTTATTGCCTTGAAGGGGAAATTTATGATCTCTCTTGGATGAGAACATGATCTTGAGACTCTATTAGCTTTTCTCCATCTCCTTTCTCATTTAACATGAAAATGCTTAGGTTTTCCTTTTTAATTTTTTTTTCTAGCTTTTATTGTACACTTGCTAATTTCATTCTCAGTGTGACCTCTTGGATATCCACAGAGAAAGGCAAATTGCTCTAAAAAATCTCTGCAAAGAAGTTTAGAGAATAGACTTTGTAAGAATAATATGAGCTGGCAATGCTTTACTGGGGCACAAAGAAATCTGCACATCCCAATAGAACAGGAGTAATGATCTGGATGATAATGAAGACTTTGCCTCAGTTATATTTTTTTTTCAAGTATTTGTAATCTGAATTACTGGAGTGCAGGTCTCTTTCTTTCCCGTTTACAAAAAAATAAAAGAACCAAAGATAGAAGGAGATGATTTGTGGTACAAGTGCATTTAAAAGAATATAATTCTGTTTTCAAATCAAGTTGCCTAATTTATTTCGAGGCTGAGTTTGTGATGTCATTTCCAGAAGTGCTCCAATTTATCCTAAAGTTGAAATTTCTTGAAACTATTGTTCCAAGAAGTACAATGTGTAGGATGGCCTCGTGGCTTGAGTCTGTGTGGGTGATTTCTCAGTGAAAGGTTTAAATTATTCTCTAAGTGCCAACTCTGCTTTTTTATCCCATAACTAAAATGAAAGATTTACTCCTGGCTAAGCAATACAGAAAACTAGCAACCAAAACAAAACCTGTATACGCTACCCTCTCCCCTACACACTCAAGACTCTCTTTAATGTTCATGATGATTATTATAACTATTTGCCAAGTCCTTTTTGTGTGTGTCTGACTCTATGCTAGACATATACATTGTGGCTAAATCCTTAAAACAAAACTTTGAAGTAAATATTATCACTATTTCAAGGATAAAATTTAAAAAGATTTAAATTGGTATAATATCACACTGGTGGAGCTTTTAAACCATCTTTCAGAATATACTCTGCACATGGTCGTCAGGCAAACATACTGTTAGTAGTATAGAGTTGCCTTTCACTGGTTAATGGTAGGGACCCTTTCAGATGTCTACTGGGAGTTTAGTATCTATAATGTCTATTAATAATGAAGATCAAGGTGGGCAGTAGTGTTTTCTTTGGCCCTCTTATTTCCAAGAAACGTTTCTGTATTGGTAATGAACTCCTTAAACAAACTTCAAGAATTTGCATTGGCTTTCTTTTACTACAGCAGGCATTACTGATCAATTGTGGCACGCTCTCACTGGAACAGAGGTTGGCAGCCCAGTCCTCCACAGACTGCACTCTAGCCAGATACCACCAGTCCATGGTTGATGGCCTCAGAGTTGAAACCAATGTGCCCTTTCTGCCGCCTTCTATCCTGTGACTCTCTTACTTTGGTGATTGAAAAGACAATTTTAGATTTGTCACTCAAATCCTTAAGAGCTACGTTGATTTGCAAGAAGCACTTAGGTGTTATACAGAATAACCTGGTTAGCTCATAGGATATCCTTTCTTTGGAGCCTAAATAAGATGATTTTCTCTATTAATGACAAAATAGCTTTAACATCTTGTGTTACAGTGATGTAAAATTACGAATTTTAGGGATGGGACGTTACATTTACACCTTCGATTCTGGAATCAGACATAAACACTTTAAGCTCAAGGATTAGGATATTAAAAAACCATTGTTTTCCAGAAAGCTCCTAATGTATAACAGCTGCAACAGCCATCACAATAATAACATAACTTTTCCAGGTTTGTACTAGGAGAGTAAGGTCTGTACAGACATACCTCACTTTATTGCACTTCACTTTATTGCACTTTGCAGATATTTGCTTTTTACAAATTGAAGGTCTGTGGCAACCCCGTGTCAAGCAAGCCTGTTGGCACCATTTTTTCTAACAGCAAGTGCTCACTTGGGTCTCTGTGTCTTATTTTGGTAGGATCACAATATTTCAGAATTCTTCATTATAATTATATCTGTTATGGTGATTGGAGATCAGGGATCTTTGGTGCTGCTATTGTAATTGTGTTGGGGTGCCATAAAGCATTTCTTTTGAAATTATGAGTGCGCATTGACTGCTACTATTATCACAAGGATCACTTTGAATTAGACAACATGTATAATTTTAAAATATTCTTTGGATGTATAATTTTTAAATAGTTGTTTTAAAACATAAGCTAAGGTATAGTCCCATTTTTAACAGCTATCTTGAAGGGAAAACTTTTAATAGAAAAATGAATATTAATATTGATTATATAAATCTTTATTAGTAGTTTTCTATCATCTCACATGACCTTCTTTTCTCAAATAAATTAAAATAATGCTTTATATATATATGTGCATTTATATATATATATATGTGTGCACCTAAATTTGTTGTGTTTTACTAAGTACTAGGCATATAATTTGTCTCCCAATTTACGGCAGGAAAATCTACCAAAAGTTTTGCCACAGCATAACATAGAAAATCACCTTGCCAGCCTCCATTATCAGTTCCTTGGCATCAGCTGCGGGACTGCTAAGGCAACAACAACTATATGTATTTTAATTATGGCAGCATCCCACTCCTGGTACTTGCTTTGGTATTAGGTTGATTATGACAGGCACATTAACCCTAGTGATAGAACATCTCAGTGACTGAACATGGAAAGGCATATTTCTTGCTCGTGCTATATATTTGAATGACTGTTGAGTGAGTCTGAAAGGCAACAGTTCTAAAATAAAACTATGCTTAGGTAAAACTTAATAATAAGGGTCACTGAAAGATCTAATTATTTTTCTCTATTTTTATTTTCTAACATTTTCATTTAATTACATATTATTTTTGTAAGTATTATAATTATGAAAAATGTGAAACCAGTTACTTGGTAAAGAGTTTCTATTGTGATAACAGAAAATAACTGAGTAGAAAATCTCACTGTGATCTTTGACTTAGTTAATGATGAGTATGGAAAATAATTTATATACATTAAGAGGCCATAGCTCCAAATATTTGATTTATCTACATCTGTATTATGATATCAATGGGCTCAAGATGTTGACTTCTTTCCCTTCTTGCTATTTTTCTTTTAACTATTTTTCTTCTTCTAGTCACCATGTAATGCTTATGGACAGTTAACAGAAATATCAGGCAGCATTTTTAAACAATATCTATGCTCGACTGAGTGAAGATTTTTGCAAAAAGAAGTTAAGTATATTGGCTAAAATGGATAATCTACAGTTTAAAATAATATTTAGTAGGCTACTTACAGAATCTGTCTTATCATTTTGAAACTCAAAGTTATTTACATATGCAGTCTCTTATCTTTTAAAATGTAAACCTTTTTTTATGTGTTTGCTATCTAAAAATAGTGGCACCTTAAAATAAGAAAATAAGTGCCCCTCACAATAGGTAGATCAAAACCCACTTGACATTAAAATAAAATTCCATGACTTTTATTTTTGTGCATATTAGTACCAGAACTGAAAATAAAGCCCTGGCAGTATGTTCATATGAAATAACTATAGTATATATAAAAATGTATGCTATGATGCATTGGTCTTTTTGAATTACTTCTACAATTGCTATAGTTAAGCCATAATCATAGAGAAATATTTCACCAAGATGAAAGGAATATAAAAATGTTTCTGGCATTATAAAAATTGCAATGGAAAAGTTAGAACTTAAAGCCAAAATAAATAGCTTACATAATTGAAACAGAGCTTTGTCTGTGGTAAATTTTTTGGCCTGGATATGTAAAATAGTTCTTAATTCTTGAAAGTAATAGTTGTGAACACTTCATAAAATAATAGTGTGAACAAGAATACATTGTATTTAAAAGCTAAAGGCTGGTGCAGTGGCTCACGCCTGTAATCCTAGCACTCTAGGAGGCTGAGGTGGGAGGATCACTTGAGGCCAGGAGTTCGAGATCAGCCTGAGCAAGAGTGAGACCCCCATCTCTATTAAAAATAAAAAAAATTAGCCAGGTGTGCTGGTGGATGCCTGTAGTCCCAGCTACTCAGTAGGCTGAGGTAAGAGGATCACTTGAGCCCAGGAGTTTGGGGTTGCTGTGAGATAGGCTGACACCACGGCACTGTAGCCTGGGCGACAGAGTAAGACTCTGTCTCAAAAAAAAGTCTAAAAAAAGACATAGAAAAAAGCTTAGTCATGTACTTTAAATTTTTATCCTCAAAATTCTGAAAACATTTTAATGAGAATAAAATAAATTAAAATTAAAGTATCAGCATAGATTTTATACACATTATTTTTCCAATCTGATTTCAAGAGTATTTCCATCTTTGCCATTGCTTTTATATTTTGTTTTGCAGAGCTGTAAAAGTTCTGTGATACAATAGGAATACATTAATTTTGTTGCTGACTTTTACATGATATATTTCTCTCACATAAAAGTTGGCAACAAAACTAATGATTCTTATGACCTTCTTATAAATGGCCTAATAAGGCCAACATTAAAGTGTGGTATTAACTAAATTGTAGGTCTAAAAATATGTCAACTATTTTCATTAGAGCTTATGTAAGTTTTATTCTGAAATGAGTTTTGTACTGATGTTAGATTTTATTAGATGAACATATTCAATGAGATCCAAAAATTATGCTTATGTGTGATGGGAAAAAAAAAGTCTGGATTTTGAATACAGAAAATTGAAATGAAAGATGCATGCCTAAAGAAAACTACTTTTGAAACAGGGTGATCCAATTTTTACATTTAATAGCTTTCAAAGCCCAACTCTCACTAGATGCTTTGTTGGAGTGAAAGAATTGTGTGCTCCACTATTCCCAGTTACTCACAGAAGTGGTAAGGTTTATTTCAATTCATTGCATAGTTATAAAGCCTTCACTGTATTACAGCACTGAGCTACATACTGGGTATCCAAAGATAATGAAGCTCATTCACAATATCATTAGGGATGCAGGTAATTTGCTGAACATTCTACCAGTGGAATTACCTAGGTATTGTGGTACCATAGAGAAAGATAGAATTTATTATCCCAGTGGAAACCAGTAGGGTTTTCCACAAGAGGTAATCCTTGGCTTAGCCCTTGAAAGAATTGATGGATCTTTCCAAGTAAAGACCTCTCTGTGAACACTCACTGAATGATCACTGTGAACAAATGTGTGGGCCATAAGTGGCCTGGTAGAGACAGGAGAATGGCCACCAGTTAGGTAACTATTGCAACAGTCTGGGTAACGTATGAAGAGGAACAGACTAGAAGTGTGGCAAAGAAAAGGGAGAAGAGATGATAGGACAGAAGGACATTGGAACAGAGGGATTCAATGAACAGGATACACATAGGTCTTGCTGGATCAGTGGGTAGGACTTTGGAACCAGATTTGAACTCTTATTGTACTATATTTATATTTATTTTACTTATTATTATACAGTACTATATAATCTGATAGTAGAATAAGTGTAAGCACATCTACCACACTTACATCATGAAGAGAATTGAAAAGATCAAATGACCTGCCTTCCAGGAGCTTCCTCTGAGCCAGACAGGCTCTGCTCAGTGAGGGAGGTGGTATTTGCTTAGATGTGTGAGTGATGAATGGGTGAAAAGAACACTAGAAACCTGCTATCGCCAAAGACCTAAGCCAGTTTTACTAAACAGCTTTATTATGAATAAACCTAATATTTAAATTCAAAAATGGTAAAATGAGGGATGAAGGGGAATGCACACGTTTGTCATTATTAATAAAAACAAGCGACTGGAACTAGTAAAGGGAGAGTGAGAAATTGAGAACTAACCAGTTTTTATTAGCATTCCTGGAAGATGATAATGCTATGGACGGGGTAAAGAAT
>NW_012148952.1:10316257-10318129 GCF_000956105.1 Propithecus coquereli
CATAGCTATCCCTAAGGGTAAAGGAAAAAACACACAAGGGTTGGAAAACTTATTTGAGGGAATAATTGAGGAAAATTTCCCTGGCCTTGCTAGAAATCTGGATATCCAGATAGAAGCCCAAAGAACCCCCGGGAGACTCATCATGAAGAGGCAATCACCACCACATGTAGTCATCAGACTGGCCAAAGTGAACATGAGAGAGGCACTCCTAGGAGCCACAAGGCAAAAGCATCAGGTAACTTCCAAAGGAAATCCCATCAGACTAACTACAGACTTCTCAACTGAGACCTTACAAGCCAGAAGGAATTGAAGCCCCATTCTCTGTCTTCTCAAACAGCATAATGGTGAGTCTAGAATTTTGTATCCTGCTAAACAAAGTTTTCATATGAGGGAGAAATAAAGACTTTCTCAGATAAGCAAACACAGAAAAATTTGTTAAGACCAGACCTGTCCTGCAGGAAGTACTCAGAATTGCATTACACATGGACCGGCACAATTGCCACCCACCAGTATAAAATCACTCAAAAGCTAAAGGTTAGAGCCCAGATAGTACCATGGCTTAAGAGGTAAAACAAGGCAATAAAGTTCTACTCAACAGGATGAACAGATATCCACCCAACTTATCAATTCTTTCAGTAAATGTGAATGGCTTGAACTCCCCACTCAAGAGAAAGAGGCTAGTTGAATGGATGAAAGATACAAGCCAAATATCTGCTGTGTCCTGGAAACACATCTAACCCACAATGACTCATTCAGACTCAAGGTGAAGGGATGGAAAGCAACATTCCATGCAAATGGAAAACAAAAAAAGCTAGTATGACCATTCTCATATCAGATGACATAGACTTTAAATCAGCAAAAGTAAAAAAAAACAAAGATGGTCATTATATAATGGTGAAGGGAACAATTCAACAAGAAGACACAACAATTCTAAATATTTATGTGCCTAACACAGCTGCACCTGATTCATAAAGCAAATCCTACTTGATCCAAACAAAATGAAAAACAGCAACATCATAATAGCTGGGGACTTCAACACCCCACTGACAGAACAGGGCAGATCCTCCAAGCAGAAAATAAACAAAGAAATGGTGGACTTAAACAAAATTCTAGAACAAATGGGCCTACAAGATATTTACAAATCATTATACATCAGAACCACGGAATACACATTCTTCTCATCAGTTTGTGGAACATCCTCTAAAACTGATCACATCCTAGGCCACAAAATATGTCTCAACAATTAAAAAAAATAAAAATTATACCATGTATCTTCTCAGACCACAGTGAAATAAAATTGGAAATCAATTCCAACAAAAAGACTCAACTCAAAAGAAAGTCATAAAAATTAAACAACTTACTGCTGAATGATTATTGGTTCAAGGAGGAAATTAAGATAGAAATCAAAAGATTCTTCAAACTAAATGACAAAAGGGGACAAAAGTTATCAAATCTGTGTGATTCATTAAAAGCAGTCATAAGAAGAAAATTTATATCGTTAAATGCCTATATCCAAAAGACAGAAAAATCACAAATTGCAATCTAATGAATTGTCTCACGGAACTGGAAAAGAAAGAGCAAACCAATCCCAAAACCAGTAGAAGAAAAGAAATGACTAAGGTCAGAGCAGAACTAAATGAAATCCATAACAAAAGAATTATACAGAAGATTAATGAAACAAAAAGTTAGTTCTTTGAAAAGATAAAAAAAATTGATAGGTCTCTCATTAGATTAATCAGAAACAGAAAAGAAAGGATGCTAATAAGCTCAACCAGAAATGAAAAAAGAGATATTACAACTAATACCACAGAAATACAAAATGTCATCTCTGAATACTATGAAAATCTCTATGCACATAAACTTGAAAACATT
>NW_012148952.1:10318306-10321260 GCF_000956105.1 Propithecus coquereli
ACTGGAACTAGTAAAGGGAGAGTGAGAAATTGAGAACTAACCAGTTTTTATTAGCATTCCTGGAAGATGATAATGCTATGGACGGGGTAAAGAATGGAGGAGAAAAATGAAGAGATGCAGGAGAGAGATTTCAGGGAGACTCTGATTTTGTTTTATGGTTTAAATATGAAGTGCCTGCATGTCCTTACCACAGAGCTACAATTTTGTTTTGAAATCAACCAAGTATATAAACGGGTCATCAATATACAGATGGCAGTTACCCTACTGGGAGGGGATGGCTAGGGAGCTGTGCTGATGTCATGTGTTAGAAATTTGAACAGCGAATGCAGAAAGCCATTATGATGTCAGGTAAATTCATGAACAATGTCTATCTAAGAGGTACAGAAGACTCTGAAATGAGCAAAACCAAGTTGACCGGCAAGTGAAAGGAGCCATCCATAGAGGGAAGTGGGGAAAGAAATCCAAGAATATGTCATGATGTGAATACTTCACAGGAGATGAACAGGATGGAAACTGAGAAGGAGGTCGTTAATCTTGCCCCAAGAGAGTCAATGGTGTTTTGGTTTGAGTACTTTCAGTAGAGTGGTAGGAGATGAAATCCAATTACAGGAGGTTCAAGAGTGCATGGAGGTGAAAATAATAACAGAAATGTAGATCAGCCAGCATGGCCAACTAGAGGCCCAACATTGGGCCCAACATTGCTTGTTGGGTTGTCTGGGCTGGGAGGTAGAATATTGGACTGAGGAAAGCGGAAAGCAGTTGCAACTCAAGTGTGCATCACAGGTAAAGACAGCAGAGACATCTGGGGACCCAGCAGAGAAAAACCGTGAAACTGAGAAAGAAGAAGATAGAGAGGAGAAGACAGTGATGTTGTCCAAACCCAGAGTGGCTCAGAGCCCAGCGAAAGGGTAAGGGGGGCTTCCCCTCCTCCATATAGGTACCTTTAGTGAACATTGGGACATAAAACACATTGGAGGCACTTCCACCCTCCATGAGTGGCTAAATAGGAATAGTGGGGTGAACCAGTGATTCACAGGAGTTTAGGCATTCAAAAGGGACACTCCATGGGAGAGTGCAACAAGAGACCAGAGTGCTTGCTTTCTTAAACCTGGACACTTTCTCTTCTGCACCTTCTCCACCATGGCATCACAGAGAGTAATTTTAGCTCTCTGGCCGGCTGGTAGCCTCAGCCCCTCCCTCCCATGCAATTGAGAAGCACACGAACAGTTGCTTCTCCACAGTGGGTACGTGTTCCCAGCCGTGCCTGCCAATGAGAGCAGGGCTGCCACAATCAGCAAGCTTCTTGCCCACAGGCGTTCTGTGGGATCATGTACTGGTGGCTTACACGGGCGTACCAGACCTGAGATCTGGACATGAGAGTGGTGCAGGGAGAGGTCTTGGTCCTGGACTCAGGTGGTAAGTAAGCACTCGCAGACATAAGCAATGGAAGTGTGTGGAGGGGCACTAAGGAATCGGGATCTGTGAGCACAGCCATTCCCCACTCCTGTCGGAGAATGACCATATTGGATAGGGGTGGGACACGCGGAGTGAATTAGCCTAATCCCTGCTTCCCATGACAACTGAATGCCTCAGGTGCTAACTGAATGGGAGCAGCGGCCCCTTCCCCCACTCATTAAAATAGGGAGTGTATCCTGAGCCAAGAAACTTGTGAGCAGCCACTTCTCCCAGACTGGAGCGTGCCCCTGGTAGAGGCCTCTGCAGACAGAGAGGCATACCTCTCACCCCTTGGGGTCTTGTGGTGGAACAGGCATGCATAATTGGTGATCCCCCCACCCACCAGTGTCCTGCGGAGACACACTAGTGGGTCAAACACGCAGATTGAGGGGTAGTTTGAGAACTGGTCTCAAGCAGTGAGAGAACTCATGCAGATTGATCTGATGAGAGAGTGCTGTGGAGTTTCAGGGAGCGAATGAGGAGGGTGCTCACTCCACCCTGCAGAGAAACTGTGCTAGTGGAAAGAATGGAAAGAGCCTGGCCCGAGGTCTTAACACTCAAGTGATTAGGCCCCTCCCTTGGGAATAGCCCACCTGGCTTGGAGAGATTGCCCTGAACTTCATACCAGCAGCTCCCCTAGTGATTGGAGAAGCAACCTCTGAGCCCTGCTGAGGCCTTGCAAAGCCTCTCTGGCTTTAACAATCCAGCCACAATTTGTCTTGCTCCTCCCCCCACCTCAGGGAAGTAGAGAGCAAGCAAACCCCTGGGAGATACAGGGTCCCTCCTAAAGCTTGGAGAATTCATATTCCCCACCTGGGAGACCAGAACTTACCATGGGCACAAAAGACCACCTCGGCAGATGGTTCTTCCATGCAAGTATCAATGAATGACAGGGGGAACAACCCCATAGCTAAGCATAGTGCCTTCCAGCTCAAGTAAATAGGGAGTGGCTGATTCATACTCACAAGTACCACCCACCATCACCAATATTAATCTGGGGGACCTAACTCACTGCACACCATTGGGAAGAGGTGACCACATGAGGTCAGAGGTAACCCAAGAGGTTCACCAAACCTGCTAGGATGCCCCATAGACAATTCAGAACCAGGACTTCTCTCCGTGATATGCCCAGGGACTGATCTTCGGGGTCCCAGAGACAGGCCCATAAACCAGGCCTAGCACCCCCAAGTCTCTACTGAGAGGCCAAATGGAGAAGGAATTAGTGAAAGAATTACAGAAACATGAGAAATCAGAGTGAAAAGACACTCCAAAAAGAAAACAATAACACCTTACCAATGGATGCCAAACAAAATGAAAGATTGAAATTACAGATGAAGAATTTTGAATATGGATTGTAAGGGAGCTCAATGAAACACAAGAGAAAATAGAAACCCAACACAAAGAAACCACAAAAACAATGCAGGAAACGAATGAAAAACTTCCTAAAAAAATCAAGTTGTTAAAAAAAAATCAAACAGAATTTCTGAAAATAAAAAATT
>NW_012148952.1:10333110-10334192 GCF_000956105.1 Propithecus coquereli
TGGCAACTTAGAAAATCTTTACTTTGGAAAGAGTACTATATGGTATTGATATTTCCCCATTGGCTGAGCAGTCTTCTTTTATTAACCTACCTCTAGAATTATATTAATAAGCAGTAGTAATTTGTTATTTCAAACATAGTCTTTATGGGGAAAGGTGTATTGAACTCCAGCAATGACAACATCATATATGTCCTCATTGTGATAGTCTCCTGTGCCATTAAAAACTGTTCCAGAAGCTAGAACTTCCCTCCAGACAGGAGAATGAAAGTGAGAGACAGGGATATTTTTCTGGAAAAGCATTTCATTGCTTTCTTCTCCACTGGATTTGGAGAAATATGTCTCTGCAGTCATTGTGGGAAATGCAATTGGAAATAATAGCAACAGTGGTAGCTGTCACGGACAGGTCTGTGTACTTTCAGAACTGAAGTACTGGTTATCTGCTACCTTATCTTGACTGGAATCCACAACCAGTTTAAATACTGTGTCCCCGTTTCCAGCAGCTTCACGAAGAAAAGCTCCACAGCTTTCTCTAAGCAAAACTCTGTGAAGTAAGTGTGATTGGCCTAATTTCATTAATGATGGTTTTAAGACATATTGAAATTGAGGCTGATAAATACAACACCTCTCTTCTCCGAACACCGTTCCTCACGCATCTAAACACGTCTCACTCTCTGCCACATGTTTAGCTGTCTTCAGTCTCTCTGTCAATCTATAAATTCATTCGTAGGGGAAGAATGAGCTTAACATAATCCTCTTATTAGAAAGCTTTTACTTGAACAAAAAAATCCACAGAATCTTCGCTCTAAGTCTCTTCAACTCCTATCTATAGGCGCTACTTGAAGTGCAAATGTGTAAAAGAAAGAAAAGGAACCAAAAAAGAAAAGGAGGACAAAAAAGAAAGAAGTATTTATTAGAAAAGTAATAGAATGTGAAAAATAATTATTTGCAGTGCCAAGGTTTACATACTTCTCTAGGTGGAGTTTTTCTTTTTTCTCAACATAATTACTTACTCAGTGAATTGGGACCCGATGCAGAATCCTGTTCTAGGGTGTGAGGAGTCATAAATATGATAGAAACAGAAA
>NW_012148952.1:10334909-10338113 GCF_000956105.1 Propithecus coquereli
GTGAGGAGGGGAAGGAGGGGTGGGTAAATTCACACCTAAAAGATACAACGCACACTATCTGGGTGATGGACACACTTATAACTTTGACTCGCACTGTGCAAAAGTGATTCACGTAACAAAAACGTTTGTACTCTTTTAATATTCTAAAATAAAAAAAGAGAAAGTTATGTTTACTCTTCCAGGAAGGAGGGTGATTAAGGAAAGAAGGGAGATACTAAGTGTTTGAGAAGAAAACTGAATCGAAGTAAGGTTTGCATGAGAAGACAAGACAACAGACTAACACACTGTTTTGTTTGTTCCCTTGGTCCCGTTCCTGTTAGCTAATGACGCTGTTTAGCCTCCCTGTGTACCTCATCATTTAGTTCAGGCTGTCCCTAGGCACAGCATGACATGGTAATGTCTTTTGGATACCCCGTCTCCTTTGCCAGTTTTCTTCTTTCCAGTTCAGGGAGTTGCAAGGATGTTTTACATCATTGACTACAACAAAGATGCCTCCCCCAAAGGTACTGATGCTATCTCCTTTAGGAGGAATTTCTGTGTAATCTTACCAAAGTCACTATGAAGCTCTGCTCTGTGCTTTCAGTGGCTGATAGATATTTCTGCAAGGCAGCTCTTACTTTTTATATGCTCTTTTATGCTTTAATGCAATTCTCTCTCTCTAGGACTCAGGTATGAGTCCCACAGGAGAAGGGCTGGCAGATG
This sequence comes from Propithecus coquereli, assembly GCF_000956105.1. NCBI lineage: Eukaryota > Metazoa > Chordata > Mammalia > Primates > Indriidae > Propithecus > Propithecus coquereli. The sequence goes on from NW_012148952.1 coordinate 10,335,612, forward strand.
CGCTAAGTGCTAGACCATGAGCTGTAGTCTATCATTCTTCCATTTAGATCTGACTCATGGTTTTAAACCACACGTGTATACTCTGGTCTCTTTTTCCTTATAAGACATTTTACGTCAGGGGTTTCTCTGACTCCTCTTGCAGACGTCTCCCTCATTAGTCAATCCCACTTGTCCATCACAAATACCCACGTTAGGCTGCCAACTGGGGTAAACCGCTACATTAGTTATTATAGAGGGAATGGTGAAATGAGTATAAAGTTCAAAGTGCTGTTACTCCTGCTTCTCACTGAGTAAGGAGGAGGTACAAGCGGAGGGGAGCAAAGCCATGCCGATAATGAAAAGAAATAGTGTTGCTACTTTCATGAATATCTGAAGAGCAAGAGCAGACATAATTTTCTTTGTGCTAAAAACAATATGATAAACGTTATTGCTACAAGGCACAAATGTACAAGTCATACTCGTATTGATGCACCATGATCTGAGAAGATGAAAAAATACCAGCCATGTGATTAAATCAGTTAGAAGACCAGGAGATAATTACAATAGTCGTGAGGGGTACTTTTAAAATAAGTAAGTAATGAAAATTTTGCTACATCTTTCATGAATATCACAAAAAAGGGACATAATTTGGAAATGGAAATTGTTCCAAATGATATTGAAGTTTTGGTAGTACATTTTATTGATAAAAAAGCAATAATTTCTGGTACCTTCATTATGATGAAAATGAAACCTATCTAGTTGTTGTTCATAAATTCATTATTTTCAGGGAATAGATAGCTTTTCAGCATTCAATATGTAAAATAAATGGCACTGTGGTGATATACAGATGAATCTGACAAAGTACCTATCCTATTTAATTAGTATCCTGATATAAAATGAGCTGTAAAAAATATTAAGTATTATGTGAAGTAAATTAATGGAGGAATTTAAACAGATTATGTCCATAGATAGCAATCAGAAAAAAACTTTGTAAAAATATGACATTTTAGCTGAACCATAATAATAGGTAGCACGTAGAAATGCAGGGAAAATGTGGCGTATTCCAAATAGAGGAAAGCACATAGGCCAAATGACAGAAGACAGTAAACAAGGGGCATAGAATACATGGCTTATTTTTATTGGGTTGAGTGGTTTATGAAAGAGAAATGAGGTTGAAAATGCAGTTTGAGGCAGTTTGTTGCATACCATAATAAGGAGTTTCATTTTTATCCGAAATAATTTTATTGGGTAATTTTAAGACAAGTTGTTAAACCATCTGATCTGAGACGCTACGAAGAAGTTACTACAGATATCAAGACTTTTGAGTTATACTTTTTCCCCCTATAAACAACTTCCATGGAAGGAAAATTCAAGTCTATACAATAACCATCAAAGTAAAAGGAACTTTGATTTTCTCCCTCAAAATTATGCGTAGTGGAAGTAAAAATGGTTGACCTTGTTCCAGGAAAGGAACAGTAAACCTCTGGGGTCAGGAAGGCTATTGTGGTGAGTAAATAGCTTCACAAAACGATCAAACAGTCCTGAATGATGGTGATTATGGCAATTGTATATTACTATAATTGCCTTGTATTTATTGAATTTTTGCAATGGGTGAGTTACCAGACAGTAAAGAAATCTGTCCCCTGAGCTGAGCAAACACTGAAGGGATGACAGGAGTGGGATCCCCTTGGCTTTTGAATTCCCTATTTAAGCAGCCCTCAAAGATACTAGGTGTTTTTTGTTTTTCTTTCTTTTTTCTTTTTTTTTTAATTCCTGCTTACTATCTGCTCATTGACCTTGGATAGGGCCGTTCCTTGTGTCAGAGTATATCACATAATCAGATTATTTTCTTACACACTTTCCTGGCAGGGACAGATTATATGGATAATGTCTATTGTTTGTTTTATAAAAATAGATATTTACTGAGAGACTGCAGTGTGCCAGACTCCTTACCCAAGATCAGTGAATCCACGGCATGGCAATTGATGAGGTAGCCTCTCTACCATAAATCTGAACTGAAACACAGATCTTGTATTTGGTGGCAGAGGTTAAAATTAAAAGCTTGTGTTAACCACAGAGAGTCATTGGGGGACACGTTGGACATGTACAAAGACATATGAGCAAAAAGGTATGGAGAAAAGGGAGAAGCCTGGAACAGAAATGTGTGGGTGGTAAATGCAGGGAATAGGGACTCAAAGTGTGTATCCGAGCAATGTGGACACTGTGAGGCCCGGGGTGTAGCAGTAGTAGCTTCAGCCCTTGGATGTTGACATTGTGCCCTTTTTTTTTGGTCACTAGAGAAATCTCCTGGAAAAAAAATAATGTTGCCAAGGATGCAAACCTAAATAACAGCTTATGTTCCAAAATTGTATTTGCTAGATTGTTACTGGCAACTTAGAAAATCTTTACTTTGGAAAGAGTACTATATGGTATTGATATTTCCCCATTGGCTGAGCAGTCTTCTTTTATTAACCTACCTCTAGAATTATATTAATAAGCAGTAGTAATTTGTTATTTCAAATA
>NW_012148952.1:10346763-10348087 GCF_000956105.1 Propithecus coquereli
AAACAACTATTGATTATGATATGTACATCTACACTTTAACATAACATTTAAAAACTCTTATTGTTTCTTCCTGTCCAAAATGTGTCTTGGTAAATAATTGATATAAAGAAAAATTCAAAAACAAATTTCAGGAAATTAATGAAAAAGTCGCTAAAAATCTAGACAACATAAAGAAAGATATGATAGAACTCAAAGAAATGAAAGAGTCATTTAGGGAATTTCCAAACACAGCAGAAAGCATCAGCAACAGAATATACCAAGGAGATGAAAGAGTCTCAGAGTTTGGAGACAAGGCTCTTGAACTAACCCAGTTATTTAAAGAGACAGAGAAGAGAACAAAAAAGGTAGAACAATCACTCAGAGAGATATGGAACTATGTGAAATGAACTAACATATGAATTACAGGTATCCTTGAGGGAGAAGAAGAAGGAGCTAAAAGCATGGAGAATCTATTCAAGGGAATTATTGAGGAAAATATCCCTGGTATTACCAGCAATATGGACATCCAGATACAAGATGGTGATTAAATTCTGGGAAGATTCATAGCAAATAGGACATCTCCAAGACACATAGTAATCAACCTGGCCAAACTTAAAACGAAGGAGAAAATTCTACAAGCAGCTAAACGTAAGTAAAAACTAATCTACAAATGAAAACCCATCAGGCTAATGGTAGACTTCTCAGCAGAAACTCTACAAGCCAGAAGAGAGTCGGGTGCCACCTTCAATCTTCTTAAACAGAACAACTGTCAGCCTAGAATTTTGTATCCCGCAAAACTAAGTTTCACAATTGAGGGAGAAATTAAATCTTTTCCAGATCAGCAAACACTGAAGGAATTTGTCATTACCAGACTGTCCCTGCAGGAAATACTCAGAACTGCGTTATACATGAATCAGCACAATAAATACCCACCACTATAATACCACTAAAAAAAGCTAAAGCTCACAATTCTTATAAAATAACAGCACAAGATAGGAAACAAAGCAGTGAGGTACTACCCAACATGGTGAACAGAACAGCATCCCATATATCAATTCTATCTCTTAACGTTGATGGTTTGAGTGTGCCACTAAAAAGACATAGGCTGGCTGAATGGCTAAAAAACATAACCCGACTATCTTCTGTCTCCAGGAGACACATCTAAACCACAAGGATGCACACAGGCTCAAAGTGAAAGGATGGAAAAAAATATTCCACAATAATGGAAACCAAAAAAGAGCAGGTGTGGCCATTTTCATATCAGATGAAAATGACTTTAAATCAACAATAGTAAAGAAAGACAAAGATGATCATTATATAATGGTAAAGGGAGCAATTCAACAAA
>NW_012148952.1:10348137-10352678 GCF_000956105.1 Propithecus coquereli
GGTAGATTTTCTTTAGACAGTCTCACCGTCCCGGTATCAGTAAGGAAACCTGTATCAAAAATTGCTACCAGACGATCCCCGTTGTTGATCGTGTCTAAAAAAATTTCGTGCCTGTGAGATTTTCGTGTCGGTATAATGCCATTAAGTAGACTTCAGAAGGACCTGCTCAGTCAGAACACCATCTCGTAAATTACAGGATTAATTTGTTTTAAAGAAGCCAGCTTTCTATTTTATCCACAAATGCTTTTTCCCCTAAAAGTACACTTAGCACATTGCTTAGTAGACACTATTATCTGAATTTTGCCTCTAATCCTAATTTGTTCAATAAAAGGTTGATTAAATTATATAACATTTAGGCATGATGGATGACAGATACGGAAAACTCATTTCCTCTCCTACAAGAGCCACACCTCTTAATTATCTAAATAATTCCATTGAGTGACTTTTGCTTAAATTAGTAGGATAATTGCACCTGTTCAAACCTGACCACAATGGGCTGTTAACCTACAAGCCCTGAGGATTGGATTACACCTGAAATAATTGCTAATATTATTGTTTAGTTTAACCCTAGTTTAGCTCAGAGATACTAATGCCTCATTATGTTCGTTAATTGTATTCTGATCCTTCAGATCTGATTAATTATGAGTTACTGGCAGCAACCTTTTTCCTCTATTTGTTTACATCAGTTCACAAAGTCTATAGGAGGGGGAAATCTGATGAGCTGATGCTCACCATAGCTGTTGGTCTTAAATAATTAAGGTTTTATTTTAAATTTAGTCACAGGAATGAAGAGTTGTCAGATTTTTCTTTATGTTTTTGAATGAAATTTTCTTAAATTCTCTAATCTGCGAAGTCTCAGACTAATTGGTTTTTCTGATGTGGTGCTTCTCTTTCCCGATTGCATTCCTTTAAATGAAAAATATCTCTTCTAATCCTCTAGCTATAGGGAGTTTGCCAAAGGCAAAACTGTTAGTAAAGGTTTTTATTTCTGACACATGGTTCCGACTTTCTTTTCATTTTAATAGTTAATATGAACGCACTATGTCTCAGTACGGCATTCTATCTGGAATGGGTGAATAAGTAGAAATCCCATCAGTTTCAGATAGATGTTGAGTTTTTCTTTCTAAGTTACATAAAATTGTGGTCTACATTAATTCATTCGTATAACATACGCATTTGCTTTGATGATGTACAACCCATGTTGCACTCCAGTTTAAATTTGTTTAATAGGATGTTTCAAGTCAGTAATGCCAATGAAATTGAACTTAAAGTTATAAAGAATTCTAGAAGGTATTTCTGTTAAGGAAAGAAATCAAACTGTGAAAAAAGACAGGACACGCATAGAATTCCAATTGCAAATGAAATACACACATCCTTATTTTTCTCTTTCTCTTTACTCTTATTGTTATTCCTATTCCTTAAATAGAAAGAGTTGTCATTAAAAGTTGAAAATATTTGTTTAAAAAGCAAATATGATTTGATGCCAGAAGCATAAATGAAACAAACATGCTTTCAAGTAGAATGTGTTATGTAGTGGTCCCCTGAAATATATTTTGTTCTATTTTATGTGTCTGAAATTAGTATATTATGTGAAAGAATTAGAAGTGAAGGGTTTAAGCAGGTCAAAGTGAAGATGCTGCCAGTAGCTAATGTTAAACTGAACATTTACTATGTGCCAATGACATGCATTTTTCTCTTAATTTTCATGGCAACTCACTGGAATAGGTACCATCCCTATTTAACAGATAATGAAACTATTCAGAGAGTTCGAATAACTTACTGGAAATTAGGATAATAAAGAATCCAAAATAAATCAAATTTGAAAAATGTTCTCGTTTACAACTTCCAGCATTCAAGCTGACAAATCAAATCTCCATAAAATGTAGTTAAATAAATTATAATTAAATTTAAAATTGCACTAAATTAAATATAGAACAATATTTAATAATAAATAAACATGCACTCAATATATTAAATGAGAAAAAGCAGATTGCACACTGCAGGCATAATGATTCTGTTTTTTAAAATGTGCTTTTATATGTATATCACCACTAAAGATTAAGTTCAACTGCATATAACAGAATACCACAAATAGAAATGGCTTAGTAAAGTCAACTCTTTTCTCTGTTATATTAAAAGAAATCCAGAGGTAGTCATTCCAGGGCAGGTAGGGCAGCGATCATCTATTTCTCGCACCTCGATACACTTATCTTCCAACCTGAGTGTCATTCCATAATCTAGAATTGCTGTTGGAGTGCCAATCATTGTGACCACGATCCAGGTAGCAGAAGAGAGGAAAGAGGAGCATGTTTCAGGTATTCGACCCCGGTTAGGGACCCTATCCAGAATCAACCTCAAAAGGACTTTTGCTTACTGTTCATTGGCTAAGAACTTAATTAGATGGCCACAATTAGTTGCAACAAATTCTAGGAGAAATATATAGAGTCTGCACCTAGACATATTACAGCCCTAAGTATAATTCTTGAGAGACCAATTAACAGTCTCTGCCATGACATATTTGCATTGAATGAATAATGATTTAAAAAAATCACCTACACACATACACACATAAACCATATATATGATACATATTATAATTACATTATCTGTGTGCATATTTCTCTACTTAGAAATGTTTAATTTAGTTATATTTGCTTTAATATATCTAATATATTATGTATATTATGTGGTTATGTATCAGTGGAGTATATGTTTCTTTTTTACTTATAATTTAAAATTTTTTTACCATATATATACTTTTAAAAATGATGTGTTTGAAAAAAATAACAATTATGAAAATACATACCATTCACTTACTACTTTTCCCTAAAATAACACTTCTAGCATTAATCTCTGTTTTTTATAAACTATGTGTATAACATTATGGTGTTATTTTCAAGTCTTTTGTTAATATCAGAATGTTTTATATGGCAGGAAGTGGGAAATGGGTTCGAATAATTCTGTTGGTAATAATTTGGAATTACTTATCTTTCATGGTATGAAAATTGTTTATTTGTTTACTTTTTACTATTCCTAAACCAAAAAATGTGAAGATCATGTGAATGTACTTGCTGTTTAGTTGAGGATCAGATGTCCAACTCAACAAAGGTTTGGCATGTTTTAAATCTCTGTGCTATGAAATGCCACATAAAGACAAGGCACCTGCCAGTCCTCAGAGTAGTTTTATAAGTTTCTCAAAATCTCAATGATGAATGCCATTATTTCCCTGAGTTTAAGATACTCTTGTTCATGAATATGTTTTGAAGTTTGAAGAACTGGACAACAAATGTCTATATTAACGAATAATAATCCATGATTAAAGAGGAAAAAGTAATGGATATATGATTTTTTAAGCCCTTTGTTACTGCTGTTCTTTAGAGTTTTAAATTTTCTTAGTTCATTCTTCATAAATATATCTTAATTGGAAGTGTTCTTTTGAAAAGCAAAACTAAAACTTTGGGTAGGGTAATACTTTTAAAGTCAGAGTCTATCCTTGAGTTCATCAGTTCATTAAATTAGAAAATTAAAAGTAGAGGAAACTGACAAGGGAATTGGGGCATACTATGGAATTACTCTGAAAGCTAAACATAAAAGTAAAATGGTGTCAAAATTGTAATTAATATTTGTCCTTGAATTGTCCTTGTTAAGAAGTGGAACAGTGGAAAGTACGGCATAGAGGCATTGCCTGGAAACTGCATTTCATGGTCAATAAATCTCAGCCACCTTAGCGGAATATAATTAAGAGGAGGGGCTATAATCTCTGTGGTTTGAAAAAAAAGCAGAGCACATCTTGTTATACATTTCTAACTATATTGACTTTTCTGTCTCAAGACATTCTATAATCCAATTTATCACTTCTTTTTTTCATTAAGGGGAAATAAAATTTCCACAGTTTCTCGAGTACATGTATTAGAGAGGACAAGGGGACAGATTTTATTTGTATGAAAGCCAATGTTTTGTGTACATTATAAGATATGAAGCAAATGTTCAAAGATGATAAGGAGTTTGAAAGGTATGTGATTTCCTGTACTAAATCCAGAGGCTACTATAAAGATTTTCCTCATCTCTTTTTTCAATACTTTCTCAAATTCTGCTATGTGACAGAAGCATTTTATTTATCTCCATATGTCATGTCTTTTTCCACGTTTAGTTATATTATTTGACTCTCCTCAAAAGGCACAAACTTCCTTCTAAAACATGCTACAATCGAGTTTTACCAGATAGGTAGTGGCAGCCTTAATCTAAGGCCAGATAAATGGGTCTCGGGATGTCTTATCAGCTTGGGTCTTCAGCTATAGGCAATTGACAAGGGATAAAGAGGACCCAGCAAACAGCGTGCAGAACAAATTCTTCCATGCCACCCTCCTTCAGAAAGAGAATCCTTATCTTCTGAGTTCAGCATTCTCATTTCTGGGGTTCCATTTTCATTTCTAATGCATGAAAATTCCTTTCTTTCTTTTAACACAATTTTTTAAAAATTTGTAAAATAATTTATTTCACATTTCTATGTCTTTAGTAGGAAGAGGGCATATATTGATTCA
>NW_012148952.1:10355869-10403560 GCF_000956105.1 Propithecus coquereli
ACCAGATGGATTCACAGCTGAATTTTACCAGACCTACAAAGAAGACCTACAAAGAAGAGCTATATCCATACTGCAGAAATAATTCCATAACATTAAGAAGGAGAGAATTACAACTTCATACAACTATTTGTATGAAGCCAGTATCACCACCAAAGCCAGGAAACGACACAACAAAAAAAGAAATCTACAGACCAATATCCCTTATGAATATAGATGCGAACATCAGACAAGAGAAGCAAATCAAGGGCATCCAAATGGGGGCAGAAGAGGTCAAACAATCGTTCTTTGCTGATGATATGATCTTATATCTAGACAACCCCAAAGATTCTGCCATGAGACTACTGGAATTGATAAACAAATTCAGCAATGTCTCAGCCTTCCTATATGCCAACAACAGTCAAACTGAGAACCAAATCAAAGACTCAGTACCCTTCAGATAGCAACAAAGAAAATAAAATCCTAGAAATATCTTTAACTTGGGAGGTAAAGGACCTCTACAGTGAGAACTATGAAACACCAAGGAAGGAAATAGCAGAGGACATAAACAGGTGGAAAACCATACCATGCTCATGGGTCAGCAGAATCAACATTGTTAAAATGTCTATACTACCCCAAGTGATCTAAAGATTTGATGCAATCCCTATTAAAATACAAACATCATTTTTTGCAGAACTAGAAAAAATAACTTTATGCTTCGAATGGAAACAGAGAAGACCCCGTATAGCAAAAGCAATATTAAGCAAAAAGAACAAATTGGGAGGCATCAATCTATCAGACTTCAAGCTCTACTACAAAGCTATAGTAATTTAAAAAGTATGGTACTGGCATGAGAACAGAGACATAGACCAATGGAACAGAACTAAGAACCCAGATATAAAACCATCCTCATATAGCCATATGATCTTTGAGAAAGCAGACAAAAACATACACTGGGGAAAAGAATCCTTATTCAATAAATGCTGCTGGGAAAATTGGATAGCCACAAGTAGAAGACTGAAACAGAATCTGCACTTCTCATCTCTCACAGAAATCAACTCATGGCAGATAACAGACTTAAACCCAAGGCATGAAACTATAAGAATTCTGGAAGAAAATGTTGGAAAAACTCTTATAGACATTGGCCTAGGGAAAGAATTTATGAAGAAGACCCCAAAGGCAATCATAGCAACAACAAAAATAAATAAATGGGATCTGATAAAATTAAAAAGCTTCTGCACAGCCAAGGAAACTATCACAAGAGCAAACAGACAACCTACAGAATGGGAGAAAATATTTGCATGCTACACACCCAATAAAGGGCTGATAACTAGAATCTAGATAGAACTCAGGAAAATCAGCAAGAAAAAATTCAAACAACCCTATCACAAAGTGGGCAAAGGACATGAATAGAAACTTTTCAAAAGAAGACATACTAATGGCCAACAAACATAAGAAAAAATACTCAACATTTCTACTCATCAGGGCAATGCAAATTAAAACCACAGTGAGATAGATATTACTTAACTCCAGTGAGAATGGCTTTTATCAAAAAGTCCCAAAACAATAAATGTTGACATGGATATAGAGAGATAGGAAAACTCATACATTGCTGCAAACTAATACAACCTCTGTGGAAAGTAATATGCAGACATCTCAAAGAGCTAAAAGTAGAACTACCATTGATCTAGCAATCCCGTTACTGAGTATCTACCCAAAGGACAAAAAGTCATTCTATAAAAAAGACATCTGCACTAGAATGTTTATAACAACACAATTCACAATTGCAAAGGTGTGGAAACAACCTAAATGGCCATCAATACATGAGTGGATTAATAAAATGTGGTATAGGTATACCATGGATTTTTACTCAGCCACAAAAAAATAGTGGTGATCTAGCACCTCTTGTATTGTCCTGGATAGGACTGGAGCCCATTCTACTAAGTGAAATATCACAAGAATAGAAAAACAAGCACCACATGTACTCACTGTCAAATTGGTATTAACTGATGAACACTTATGTGCACATATAGTAGTAACATTCACTGGGTGCCGGGCAGGTGGGAGTGGCGAGAAAGGGATGGGTATATTCACACCTAACGGGTGTGGTGCACACTGTCTGGGGGAATGGACGTGCTTGAAGCTCTGACTCAGATGGGGCAAAGGCAGGATGTGTAACCTAAATGTTTGTGCCCGTGTAATATGCTGAAAAAAAAATTCAAGAAAACCGAATTCAATGGCACATCAAAAAAATAATCCACCATGACCAAGTGGGCTTCATCTCAGGGATGCAAGAATGATTCAACATATGGAAATCCATAAACGTGATTCACCACATAAACAGAAGCAAAAAAAAAAAAAATACAATGGGGAAGATAAGCCCTATTCAATAAATTATGCTGGGAAAATTTGATAGCTATATGCAGAAGAATAAAAGAGGATCCATATCTCTCACCACTCAAAAAATTAATCCAAGATGGATAAAGAAATTAAATGTAAGGCATTGAAACCATAAGAATTCTAGAAGAAAATGGAAAAACTGTTCTAGATATCATCCTAGGAAAAGAATTTATGAAGAAGACCCCAGTGGCGATCACTGCACAACAAAAATAAATAAATATGACTTGATTAAGTTAAAAAGCTTCTGCACAGCTAAGGAAATAATCAACAGAGCAAATAGATAACCTACAGAATGGGAGAACATTTTTGCAAGCTATACATCCAAGAAAGGGCTAATAACCAAAATCTACAAAGAACTCAAGCAAATCAACAGGGAAACAAACAAACAATCCTATTAAAAACTGGGCAAAAGACATGAACAGAAAGATTTCAAAAGAAGATATACAAATGGCCAATAAACATATGAAAGAATGCTCAACATCACTAATTATCAGGGACATGCAAATCTAAACCATAATGAGATATCACCTTACCTCAGTAAGAATGGCTTTTATTAAAAAGTCCAAAAACAATAGTTGCTGGCATGAATGCTAAGAGAAAGGAACCCCTTATATTCTGTTGATGGGACTGCAAATTAGTACAACCTGTATGGAAAACAGTATGGAGATTCCTCTAAGCACTAAAAGTAGACCTACCATTTGATCCAGCAATCCCACTACTGGGTATTTACTGAAAAGTAAAGAAGTCATTTTACCAAAAAGACACCTACACTCGAATGTTTATTGCAGCACAATTCACAATTGCAAAGATGTGGAATCAAGCCAAGTGCCCATCAGTTCATGAGTGGATTAACAAAATATGTTATGTATATACTATGGAATACTACTGTGCCATGAGGAAGGGTGAATTAAGGCCTTTTGCAACAATTTGGGTGGAACTGGAGACCATTATCCTAAGGAAAGTATCTAAAGAATGGAAAAATAAACACCACATGTACTCGCCATTAAATTGGAACTAACTGATAGCACGGATGTGCTCAGAGGGAAATAAAGAATGCAAATGGATATCTGTGATCTATTTTAGTACTTTATAATTTGGTGGTCATATTGTGATGATCCATATTATTAAATGTATCGTGAATTTTTGCTCAAATAATGCTGCACAACAAATGATCCAAAATCTCAATGACTAACACTAACAAAATTTATCCCTTGCTGAAATGCCTGTGTGTTGGTTGATGTGGTGCTACTTTCAGGATACTGGTTGAGTTCAGGTTTCTATGTTTCTTTTATTCTGGGACCCATACTTACCTGGGAATAATATTTGCAGAGTATAGGGCAGGATTGCATATACAAGTCAAACCACATGTGCATATCTAAAACTGATTGGATATGATTAATTATATCAACTCACGTTTCAGTAATCATGGCAAGTCACGAGATCAAATCTAAAGTCAATGACTTACACGCACATTGTGACTAAAACACAACAGATCATTTCAGCTTGGGAAAGCAAGAATTGTCAACAGATAATAATATCGCCACATGAAAAATGATTGGTAATATTTTCCATCATTTTGGATAGTTCACATAACAAATTCAAAATATTGTTTGAGAAAGATGGTAGACAAAGATGCCATGTATATTGGAATCTGTTTAGACAGATGGTGCTATTTCAGTTCTGTAAGCTATTTTATGTTTATTGATATGTCATCTTTGTTTTGAAATATAAAGCTTTATTTGCGTAATGTATGTGAAAAGTGGATAGCAAATTCTGTGCTATGTAATAGGACATAAAAGGAAATGGTCATAAGAAAATCATGAATTTAGAAAAACACCATTGCACTGATAGATTTTATTAAGAGTGCCAAATGTTTCAACTTGCACATTGAAGAAAAATGAACCCTTTTTTCATATTGCTATGTAGTGTGACTTGCAGTTATCATAACCTGCTGTAGATTGCAGTTGTGTTTGATGAAGATCCATAAAGATTTCCTCATTGAAACATAGTAGCTAATGTGCCACACATCCTTGTGTTGAGGTCTCAATTCAGAGCCAGCTGCAGGCAGCATTGAAAATGAAATTTGACCTTGACAATTACACATTCCTTATTTCTCCCATTCAGTACATTTACATTGTTGTTCCCAATGTCTTCATTCTACCCTTTGATTCTAGTTTCCCCTTATATGTATCTGATTCTCCCTTAATTTTTCCATTCAGTGTCCTGTTTTGCCATTTTGAGCATCTTATTTAATAGAAAATTCTTTATTAGACACTCTGTGTTTAAATAACTAGGAGACGTGGTTTTCTAGGACGGTGGTATTCCAACTTTTAAAAATCTTACACATTATAAGAAATAGATTTTCATTACAATACACTAAACACATACATAGACACACAAACATAATGCAAACATTTCACAAATAATAGTACCTTTATACATGTGATACATTTTGATCTATTTTATTTCATTGGAAATAAAGGTTAGCAGCAATGCACTAAATCAATGTCAGTCGCAATTCACTATAAAATGTTGCTTTAAGATTTTTAGGTTCAACTGGGGCCATGGATAAAGGACAGAGGAAGCCACATCCACACATCATTAAATGTTAAATAAATGGTGCAGACAGTAAGTGCTAAAAGTGTTAAGAAAAGAATGAAGCTAATTTTGGTTAAAATAGCAATACCAGACCTCATTAAGGATAAAAAGGTAGGACTGGGATTTCATATTGGTATTTGAAAAGATATTAATTTGAAAAGGTAATTTAATTGTCATTTTGGCATGGCCATCAGCAACACATATTTTAGAGACTGAATTAGATGAGAGAGATTAGGCATAGGAGTTCATTTTGAGAACAGTGTGAGATAAACATGAAGCAAAGTTTAGATCACATTTTATGTCTGAACATGAATTCCAGGTCAAGTATCTTAACCTTTATCCTTCAGGCAATTGGGAGTTTCTTTCAGTTTCTGATTTGGAAACTGGAATGATGTAAGAAATGTTTGAGAAGGTGAATTTTATATGCAGCATGGTCACCTACCTGTTATTATATTTTTTCATGTTTCTCTTAGATTTTTCAATACAAATTTTACCATACCTTTCCTGGGGCTTGTTTGCACTTTAGCATGAGTTCAATAAAATAATACTCTAACTCTGGTGAAGAATAAGTAGGACACTCTTATGACAGGTGTCCATGGGGATATGATGTATTCATTTTATAATTCATAGGTTCTATCCTGAGAATTTTGTTTTTAGAAGCATTACTCCAGGCATCTAATATATGTTGAAGCTGTTTCGAATGGGTTTAGCCAGAATGGTTACTGTCCAGAATGATTTTATCTTTGTCTGTGGTATTAATATTTTTGAGGACTGTGCAAATCAGCTTCAGATTTGAGAATGATAATAATTTGGTCAACTTCTAGGTACTAAGAAATTAATTAATTAGTATTTTGAAGGGTTAAATCACATGAAATATTCGTGGTGACCATATAGTGAAAAATGAGAAATTTTTCCATCCTTATAAGGTATTTTGTAGCAGTATAAACAAGTGTTTTGGTTTTTATTCTTTTGGGGGGAGGGGTTAGATTAATTATGTTATGTTTTAAAGGTACTAGATTTTGTTTTATTGTTGGGAAAAAACTCATTCATTTTTCAGAGTGTTGGTTGTTGTCGATGCCAGAGGACTGCTGGATTGGCCTCTTCCATCTCTGGTCCTGCAGGCCTTCACCAGCTAGAAACATCTTAGATGCCATGCAACCATGTTGAAAAACTTTGCTCTAGAATCTGAAAGATGCTAATGTTTGTACACTAGAAGGAATCAAGCGATGTTTGAAGTATTATTCATGTATTTTCTAGATTACCATTTTAGAAGCAGATCATGTTTTCTGTGTGATGTCCTTCAGTACCTATGTCAGAGACAGATTATACAGCTGTGGTCTCATGGCTCTGATTCTGCAGGGGATTTAGCTTAACTCATTTCTAACATATAAACATATATGCAATATATATCAGAAAGTAACTACAGAAAGTTATGTCTCTGTGCCTTGAGAGAGAATTATTGAAAAAATTTCTAATTTCACAATCAGGAATATTTTAGAGTAGCAGAGACTTGTGTTTAGGAAGGAAATATATATTAGCAAGCACCATTACATTTAAAAGTGATTTCTTCAGGCATATAAAGGGTCAAATTCTTGAAAATGGGGACATCTTCATTATCAGATAACCACATCTCAACATTGCTTCTCTCTTCTTCTCTCTCCACCTTTCTCTCTCCATCTTTCCCTGTCTCCCTTTCTCACCCGACTCTGTCTGTCTTCTAATCTTTTCACAATTGCTTTTCCTACACTTTCCTTTCTCAGGGCATTTGTTCATGCAGTTTCCTTTGCCCTGCATGTTTCTTTTCATCCTGTAGGTAAATATAATTCCTAACCATTTTTCAAAATTCAATCTCAAATCACAGAGCCTTCAAGAAGTTTCCCAAAGCTTCTATCAGATTTAATTTGATGGTTCCCATATTTGCCATAGCTTGTGCTTTTTAAAATTGTAGTTATCCTTCTCTGTCTTATTTAAGGGCAATTTATGCATCTCCACTCACATCTTGCTCATTGGCACAGAGACTTGTACATAGCTGGCACTCAATAGATATTTAAACTTAATCTTGAGTGTCTGTCAGTTTTCAATCTATATGTGGCTTTAACCGTACTTCATTGCTGTTGTTTAATACAAAGTCTCTCTCAAAGACCTTATATGCTTTGATGTTACTTAGGATACCTCGCTCATCTTTGTATCCCCATGGGCAACTCCCATTTATTGAGTTTCAATTAATGTGCCAGATGCACTGCTGGTTGCTTTGCACTTTATATGACTCAGCTCATTTAGTCCTCAGAATAACCCACCAGAATAGGTGGGCATTACTATCTCCAATTTATAGGGGAAACAAATTATGGGTTAGAGGCTAATTTACTTCCTAAGGTTTTAAAAGCCAGTAAGTGACAGAACCAAGATTAAAACTCAGAAAATTCTGATTTGAAAGCTTCATCACTTTCTACAAACCCTGAACAATTTAATGAATGAACAAACATGACTTTCAAAAGGAGAAAGAAATCACCATGTGACTTTCTAAAATATGATGCATTAATTCTTTTCAACAAATATTGAGTAAGTGCACGATGCTTAGTAATTCTGTAAGTCATGATCCAGGGCTCTATGAACTATAGGGCTGGAGCCCCTGGAAAGAAAGATGCTGATACTGGGTTGAGAAATCAGTGACACACAAAGATGTTAGTGGAAACATGGAGTGGGAGAGAAGGAGTGGGTCTGTTTATTATGTATTTAGGACATTTATCATGACTTCTGTGCTATGGATATTTAAAGTTTTATTTTCCTCTTAATCTTCAATTTCTATCTTATTGCAACTTCTTTCAATTTAATAGCAAGATGCTTTCTTTGTTTATCTTTATAACTCCTACACTTGTACAAAATGATTTTTATGAAACAGAAGCCCAATAAGTGTTATTTGGGAGAAAGTATTAACAGGTTTAAAGCTCAAGATTTTAAACAACTCAAGATTGTACGTTAAAAAATAGTGGAAGCTACCATTTATTGAGTTTCTATTAAAGCATTGCAGGACACCAGGAATAAGAATACAGGGCACTTGTATTAGTTATCTGCCGTGACATAACAAGTTACTCCAAAAAATTTATGGCTTAAAACTAACCTTTATTATCTCACAGTTTCTTTGAGTAGGAATCCAGTAGCTCTGATATAAGATTTCTAATGAGGTTGTAGTCAAGCTGTTGGCAGGGACTGTGGTCTCGTCAGCAGGCTTGACTGGGGGAGGATCTGCTTCTAAGCTCACTTTTGTGTTCTGAGCTCCTTGCTGGCTGTGGACCAGAGCTCTCTTTCAGTTGCTTGCCAGGCAGGTTGCTCCACAGGACTTCCTCATGATATGGTGCCTGGTTTCCCCAGGGTGATCAATCTGAGAGAGAGTTTGTGTCCAAGATAAAAGCCACAGTCTTTTCAATAATTTAGAATTGGAACTCCATTTGAAATCCATTCATTCTTTCTATTATATACATATAAAAATTTTATCTTCATCAAAAAGCTACACATTTGATACTTTTTTTCCACTTTGGAGAAAACAACAGCAGCACAACGACATATTTGTTACCAGTGCATTCATACCTAGTTCAACCTAATGAAAAATGCTCACGCTCTTTCTCCACACTATAGCACTTTCAATATTACGTTTTTGCAGCTTAAAGGGAATTTGATTTAGGTATGTGTAAAATATCAACACATTGGTGTGGCAGGCACAGTGAATTTTTTACTTAGAGGAAATTGAATCCAATTTAATTAGGCTGATTTGGAAAACATTAAAAGAAATGTTAACCATATTCTATGTTTATGAACCATTACTGACAGTTTTAAGACACCTAGGTGTTGTACTAGCTGGTAAGGCTTTGGAATAAGGAAATCTTGACAGAAGTTTTGAATAGTGTATTCTTTATCCTTTCAAACTGTGAAAACTATGCACTTTCCTAAGAGTAGATTTTAAAGTCATGCAAGGGATCATGCTGAAAATTGACTTCCAGGGTCTTTGCTCTGCAGGTTGTTGCATTTTTTTTCTTTACTATTGAACAATCTTTTGTTCATGCCTTTTTTCTATTGTTTGCAGAAATGTGACAAGCTCTAAACTCACACAGAAAGAATAAGTAGTAGACATACTAGATATCATTGAACAGCTCTGATGTCTTTTGTAAATACTTATTCAACTAAACTACAACTTCAAAATCTATCTGAAAGCTAAAAAATAAGTTGGAAAATAAAAGCAGGTTTGAATAAACCATAGGTGAAAAACTTTTGAGTAGGAAAATATTTAAAAAATTGCAAAAGGTTTGAATTACAATTTGATAGCTCCAATAAAATAATTCGAAGTATAGGTGTTTTTAATCAAAATTTGACAAATATTCTCAAAAATGTAAAAGTTAAAATTAGGCATAGGTATTTTAATCGAGGAAGATGAAATTGGCAGCATTTAAAAAAATCTCCGTGAGTTCCATTTGTGTTAAGGAAAATATCTGTCATTTAATCAAATATATGTACAAAATGTCACCTTAATAATTCTTTTCAAATTTTAATAAACGATACAATCAGTATAAGAATATGTATTCAACCAATGAGCTATATTCACATGCTCTTCTAAAAATAATCTGTTCATGATGAAATGTGTATTATAAATAATTGCTTAATAAAACTGAAAAAGTGAGCCGCCCAAATAAGTTGACATTACTGTTGTACAGCTGGTATTGTTATTAACCATCCTTCATATAACCTTATCTGATTGTGAATGCCTTCTATGAAATTAATCCACCTCAGTATTGAGAATATGTAGAAGGAACTTCATAGAAGACTATTAGATGAAGAAATGAATATCTGAATTAGCATAGTAATAAATATTTTTAGATTAAGACAAATGTTGGCCTATGTTCATATTGCCTAAAATGGGACATTCCAGTATTTACTTGGAAAAAAATCTTATTTGTATAGCTTGGAAAAATATTACAACTAAACAGAGAAAACTCTGCTTTTGACCTAGAACATATGAATTCCTTAAAGAATAAGTATGTCAAATTTATACTAAATTTGAACCAGTCTTTACCTTGAGCCACTGAAAAGGAAAAGAGAACAATATTGAGGTTACTTGTTCCTTTTCAATTTTTAGGGGAAAAACCTTATTCACCTTCCCAAGTGACTGATTCATATCAAGTTCTTCAATACAAGTGAGTTTGTGGAAATAATTCAAGAAGTTATTCCAAATCACCTTCCAACAAAACATCAGCGGTTAAAACATCTAGTTTCCTTTTCCTTTATGCACTGCTTTAGGTGCTAATATAAACGTTGGCTCTCTCTGCCCTACTCCCTCCTCCAGGCCCACACATCTGTGCTTGTCACATTTCTGCTTTTCTGCGAGCTACGCTGAGTGGAAAGGGCTAGGCTTTAGGAAGAGTGTGTAATGTTTGCTCTTACATTTTGTTTCTTTTACTCAGAAGCAGCATGTTGAAACTTATCTATGTATATGAAATGCTTTGACTCAGATATGTACCCCAATGGTGGTAGAAAATGAGACTACTTGTCACATTTGCACTGTGATATTGAGGTACCTGGAAGAGTAGGCTTGCTGTGCTCTAACTTGCCATTATTGCTTAGGTTTACTTGGTAAAATGAATAACCAAATCTTTTATCAAAAACAATTTTTTGTTTTATATATGATGTCATTTCAAAAGTAGATATCAATGGATATGAAAGAGTCAGAGACAGAGAGACAACGAATCTGTATGAATTTTGGCTTTTCCCTTAAGTTTTTTTAAATGTTCTTATTTTTTCCCTTTCAATATAAATTGTTTGGATGTTCAAGTTTGGAGTACATTTCTTTTCTAAAAGACAGCAACGTGTTTTCAGTGTTATTCCTTGATTCATTTACTCTAAATGTGCACTTCAGTGTACTCTTAGTACTATCCTGCATGGCCAAGATTATGTTTACAGTTTTTCCACAGATAATTGAGACTACTCGCTTTTAAAGAGTTCCCACAAATAGGCAGCATTTATGACTGCCTTTTGATCGAAAACATGTTACTAGAGATTTGCAATAATGTTCTTAAAATCGCTACGTTTATTAATGTGGTTCTGAAGCTCAATAGCAAACATTTATTCTAAAGATTGAATTTTGAATATGAGGCCAATTTAGGGTTTCCCTAAACTATTTTGGTAGAACTTACTGCCATGTTCTTTTAATAGGATTCCAAGACCAAATCAATTTGGGGATTACAGAGTTAAACCACTCTTGGCTGTCCTGTGAGAACTTCTTAGAGCCTTTAACATGCTAAAATGCTCATGCCTCTGCCTCTCAGAGGGTAGTGCGATGTATGTCAACTGCTTGGAATGAGTGAAGAACTTCTGCCTCCCTCTGTAGACATCCTGAGGAGCTGTTTCTGAGTATGTGTGTACCACTTTGGAAAACCCCAGTCCATAGTTATTGTCTAGGCCATTCTTGCATTTGAATGATATTTCTATTTTATAAATGGTATAACTATACTTGAAAACACAGCCCAATTGTTTTATCTATGCATTTTTTAAATGTGAATTTAAAGTTTTATTATTAGGAATCCTATTGCTTCATATTGAGGTTCTGCGATACTGAAATCTGTGGAATTAGCCCAACTGTGACATTAAAACTATTATATTGCCATTATCTCTCTTTTTCCCTGATGAATTTTTAGGTGAACTTGGAGGTCTGGTTTGCTACTGCTCTAATGATATGGCCACAGTGCCTTTTTTTTGTTCATATTTTCATTTTTGTTGAATCTATAGAGAAGTTCTGAAACCCTCCAGAGCCCTGATGGGAAGAATTGTACAGTGTATCCACTGCCAAAAGATCTAATAAAAAATTTACACAGCAGAGACTTTGATTAAATGAATTATTCATTGACAGCTATCCATCAGGGAATTAGAAGTTTATGGCAACATGAGCTGTGGAAAATAGAAAAATTACCCATCACCAACTTTTTAAATGGGGAAATCGGAAACTCAGGTTGAATTTGAATTTAAGTCATGCACATAGAAAGACACTATGCGAAATATTGAGAAGGATTACAAACTCTTTATGCAACTCATTATTTGATAAACATATAATTGGCTGCTAATTAACTGTTGCAGCACCTTTCTTTTTTCTTGTCTTTCTCCCCCCTCGTTAAGCATAATAATATGTGTAGAACAAGCATGGCACGGTTTCTAACTTTAAACTTCTTCTATAAGATCTTTGTGTTTGGCACCTCAGGCGGGGTTCTATTCCCAGAATAGAATGCTATTTTGTTTTCTTTTATATTAGAAACAGTCCGTTGCATCTTGACACAGTGTTCTGAACCAGAGAGGAAAGGTCAATGATTTAAATCAGCTTTAGTAAAAGCATATATAGAAGTTGTTGCTTGGCTTTCTGGAATGAATTTTAACAGCCACCTATAATTGAAAGCACTTCATGCAGGGCACTTCACAAAATGGACATTCAAAAACTGCAGGTTGACCTGTACTGAGGAAGTGGAATTGCTTTGTGCCTTTGAGAAGTTCGCTGGGATAAATCATGCCACTGTCTATATTGAGTTTCCTGATTCAATAATAATCTCTCTCTATCTCTTTATCGCTTTCCAGCTAGCCATCCATCTATACGTGTATATACACACATGTATTCAAATATATTTTACATAATTAATCTATCCATGTACATTAATAAGTAGTTACTATGTATTCAGCACATGCCTAAGGTATATCACTTCATATACACTTTGCAAAAGTCTACGTGGAAAAACAGTGTTAGTGATATTTTATATATGACAAAACTGAGGTTCAAAGAGTTTAAAGGATTTTTCTAAGTTCATATGTTAAGAGAAAAAATTACTATATAAATCACTTTAGCAACAAAAGTCAGCCTTTGTTCTTTTTCTGGATGTTATATAAAAATTATGTAAAGAAGTTTCTTCATGAGAACAGTTCAGTTTTCATCATATTCTGGTATATTTCATCTCTTGGTGACAGAGACATCTTTCTTAAATCTTACCTGGAAGTGAATTGTATGCCCATCTCTTTTATTTTCTTGTTGGATATGTGGAGAAGCCAATTACAGTTCAAATTTTCTCTTGGTTTATAGCATAATAATTGATAATTAGAAAACACACTAATGACAGGGTGACAATTGGAGAGGGGGAATAAAAATACACTGAATATAGACAATCCAAATTTGGGACAATCACTTTTTAAGAAATGGAGGGTTCACTAAGGTTTCTAATGAACTCTGCCACTTGTGTCAGTCAAGAGGATAATTTACAAATGGCCTGTGGAGAATCATTGGCCAGAATATATTCTTCTCTCTGAAAAGCAGAAAACACACTATATTGAGCAAATTTCCCTGCATTTTAATTTTAAAATAAAAAGAGATACTTCTATAATTCCACAGAAAATGTATTTTTTTCCTGAATGTGGGCTATCTCTAAAAATCTAAAACCACTCATACTAGAGAGAGAACAATGCTAAGTTGAGCGTCCGAGGGGAGACTGTCACCAGAGTTGGTACATTAGTGAGAAAGGAGACATTACTTCAGAGGAACTTAATGAAGCCATTTATTTCCTGGTGTTCTGAGGCACAGCCCCCATTTAGATGGATTACTCTGAAAATTCTGTAAGATATCCAATGAGATACAATCACCTTTATTGGTAGCGCTATAAAGGCAAGCATGAGAGATTTTGGCAAGATCGTGTTTTTTAGAGACACATTTATCATTTTCCTTTTCCCCCCCTTTATTAAGTAGGTGCTAATACTATTTCTGATTCACTGCTGTTCTATTCCCAGGATTGCATTAATAGGATAATTTTCATAAAGCTTTTGGCTAAGAACTCCTGCTATTCACCTTTTTATATCTAGGTTGATCCAGAAGATATTTCAGCATAAAAGTACATGCCAACAAAATTTAGTTTGAATGTTTAAAAGTCTATATTTCTCTGTTGTTAACTCAAAAGAGATTCTAAATGAATTTCTTGAACAATTTCAGTAAGATTAAAAAGTAAAATCTTGTAAATAGATATAGTTTTTATAATATTTGTAACACCATAACTTGTTAAGTTACAATATTTATAACTTAAGAAAAATCAGGAAGTAAATTCCTAAAGAAATACCATTTCCATTGTTTTTCTTTCTAAGAACTGGGATAAACCACCACTGTAAACTGAAGTAGGGGTGGTACTCCCAGTTTCCTACCAAGAGGGGATCCTGATGTATCTGACTTGCCATTTCCGAGACACCAGACAAACCTGTGAAGCAGGCAGGCAGTCAAGCGCAAAGGCGATGAATAGCCTTATAAAACTATCAGCCTTTAAGGGCTGTCAGTTTGGAAGACTACACTATCTTTTAGTACAACGTACTTCTTAAGATTACTCTAGGGATCTAAGAGAATGATAATTGTACTTAAATCCTGCCAGGACATTTTTTTTTCTTCTGTACTCAGTAGCCCTTTCTTTGTACTCCATACACGACATTATGTTATAAAAGAAAGTGTTTTATAACAAAGTCATTTGGGTACTTTCGTCACTATGTCTCCTTGGATACTTATAAAAGAATAATCAGTTTTGTAGTAAAGGCCATTCTAGTTATATATGTATACTTTATTGGTTTTTGTATATTTTTCTCTTTCAAAATTTGAAACCTAATGAAAATACAGCGTAAGTAGAGAGCAGTTTATATGATAGTTTTTATTTCTAAATACATTTTAAAAGTTTATTATGAAATATATCACAAAGTATCATGTATAATGATTATGACTATTTTATAACACAGACTTTAAACTTTTGTGTAACGTATATAATTGACATCATAAGGGTTTGATCCAACTTCTATTGTTAACATTATCAGGAAAAATCAGAGTTGGCAGACATGCAATGTACACTTTGCAGTGAGAAAACGTATTAGCCTGAAGTCCACCATTATTGTCCCTGATTCACACGTACAAATGGGTATTTCATTGCTGCACAGTTTGATGAGGTGGTGACGACCATAGTTAGGAGACAAATAGACATGAATTCCAGTCTTGGCTCAGGCATTTTTGCTTATGTTATTTGGATATGCCACTTTTTCTTTTTGTGGCTCATTTCCCTCATCTGTCAATGAGGAAATAGTATTTTTCCTATATAGTAAGGTGGTTTTGAGGATTCGGCACAATCATGCATGTGTGTAGTAAAGTATTCTGTATATCTAAATACCATGACTGCTGTGTTGTTGTAATGCCACCCAAACCACAGTCTACTCACTGCCTTTGATGGAAAGCTCTGGAGGCTCAGCTCTCTTCCTTCATTTATGGCATGATTATTGATTGCACCACTCATTTGCATGTAAAATCCACTGTTATAGATGCCTTTTGGAATCTGGCTGCTCAGAAGCTTACCCCATTTTGTGTTGCTGTAAAGGAATACCTGAGGCTATGTAATGTATAAAGAAAAGCAGTTTATTTGGCTCACAGTTTTACAGGCTGTACAAGAAGCACGATGTCAGCATCTGCTCAGCTTCTGATGTGGGCCTCAGGCTGCTTTCACTAATGGTGAAAGGCAAAGGGCAGCCAGTGTGTGCAGAGATCACATGGTAAGAGAGGAAGCCAGAGAGAGAGAGAGAGAGAGAGAGAGAGAGAGAGAGAGGAAGATAGGGAGAAGACGTGCCAGCCTCTTTTAACAATCAGATTTCACAGGAACTAATAGAGTGAGAACTCACTCATCCCCTGAGGGAGACATTAGCTGTTCATGAGGAATCTGCCTACATGACTCAAACACCTCCCACTAGGATCCACCCCCAACACTGGGATCAAATTTCAACACGAGGTTTGGGGTGACAACTATCCCAACCATAGCAGAAGCCATTCTTTTTTTGTTGTTGTTTTGAACAGCTTTAGCAGCTGTAGAGATATAGTTCACCAGTTTCTAGTTTACAACTCATTGTCTATTAGCGTATTTGTGGAGCTGTGCTACTATCATCATAATGAAACTATGAAACATTTACCAAAATAAATCGTGTTATCTTGGGTTAGGCAATGATTTCTTGGATTTGCCTCCCAAAGCACGAGCAATCTAAGAGAAAATTAAGTGGGACTTCATCAAATTAAAAACATGTATACTTTTAAGAAGCATATAAACCATCAGAAGCCATTCTTATATTTTATGACTGGCTCATGGACATAATCAATGAGACCAGGAATGGAGGTTAAACCATGGTAGGCTGGCACAGATTATCTCAGGTAGGAATTCTGAAACAGAGACAAGGAAATAACAATGAAGAGAATCTCTGTGGACCTTAAAATTTTCAAACTTCAGAAAACAACATTTTACTGTATGGAATAAAGAGGGACAGAGTCAATCAGCAAAAAGAAGAAGAAAGACAAGGAGGAGAAGGAAGGAGATTTTGGTCTAGAGAACACTACTCAGCATGGGCAGCGTGCACTGGGGTGCCGGTCCATGAAGTGCTTGCCGTTGGCCCCTACACGATAAGGAACTGGCTACAGAATGTAGTTCAGTTGACGTTTTCTTTCGGTAGCAGTATTTTCTCAATTAAAGAAATCACCATGTTGATTTACATTTGATGCAACCTATTACCAGGGACCGGCATTTTTGGGTAGCATTTTCCTGCCATATTGAAGCATTACGTTTTTTGAGGGTACTCACTCTATCTTTCCTACACTTTGATGCCCAGTGGTAGCAGCTTGCTTGCCCTAATAGAACTCTGTAAGTATTGATCGAATGACTTGTAGAAGGGTGAGGAGTTTACAATGTTGTAAATTTGTACTTATATTGTTTTTGAGGCAAAAAATAATTGATACGGTGAAAGGTGTGTCTTTAGATCAGCAGGCTTATATGGAAGCTGGCATTTATAATTGTCTCAGGCATACTAATGAGTGATGGAAATTTTGTTACTGTTTTTCTAAGATACGGACACAACCTCAAGATTGGCGTCTTCTACTTTCAGCATGTAGGTAAAAATAACGGTAACAATTCAGAAGGCCATTTTATCTATTTTAAAAAATGTATACGTGGGAAACCTTAAATCTGAGGCTCAGCAGTTCAAGCTTTTCCCAGGATGACTATGACTTCCTTGAGGCCCAAAGTTGCACTCCAGAATTATAAAGGCCCGAGATGTATTCTATAAACAGTGAGTAATATCAGTCTCATAGTTGGTGTTCACCTTTGATGACTTCTTACACATAAGCACCCTCATGCTAATTACTCATCTCGTAGTTTGCATTGGGAAAATAACCTGTTGCAATGCCAGATGTCACATTTGCTATGTTTTTTACATGTGTTGACAAATTATATCTCTTGAAGATTTCTCTAGTTAACCTTGGACCATTAGCCTTTGCTTCAATGTTTGAAAAACCTCATTTTCCCCACTCAGTGTGATCTATTACAGATATTCTGCTTCCTGAATTTTTGAGAGAGAATTGCTAGTTATTTTACTCTTGGTTACCTAGGGAGGGTCATATGAGAGAATGCCTTGATAATCCCAAATCCATTTCTATGACTAATTTTATATCTTTGTTCTCATCTGATTTTTTTCATAGTTGTTTAAACATGAGAATTCTATCCTATCTTCCACAAAAGCTGTAATTGAAATAGCTGTGTTTTCCACTTAAAAAGTAAGAAGGTTAACGATATGGAGATGAGACTGGAATTCAATGCTCATGAGCAATATAGTATTATACATTTTTGCATTTTTGTGACGCTTTTGTGGTCAGCTGCACTATAAACAGGAGGTTTTATTTTCCTTTTGTCTGGTTGCTTCTAAACAGATTTCCATTGTAATTCCAGACTTCGGTTTCTCTTCCACTGTTCACTCTTAGGATAAAGTGGAATTCTTACTTTATTTCAACAGGAGCTAGAAATAGGCACCTTAATGAGGCAACTCCTGATTCTATTTCAGAACTTGGTGAAACTTTGGTTTTTCATTTCAGAAGCAAAAAATAAGCTTCTGTGCTTTCTGGTGTGTGTTCCGGAGATTTTTTTCCCCTCATTGTTTCTACTAGTTAGAAGTAAGGCAGAATTCCCATAGAGTAATTGTATTTGAGATACCACAGACATGAAAGTTTTACAGAAAAGGATGCTTCTTCCTCAGTGGAGCTCATTTGCTAATAGATGCCATGCTGCATGCTTGATGCTGGTTTGAAATGGAAGACCCAGTATAGCTGTATCTTGTGGTTAAAACTGCACGAGCTCACCAGAAATAGGATACGCCTGTAGGAGTAAATATAACTTTATTTTCAAAAACTGCATGTGAGTTTATAATTTTTGTTGTTTTAATTATTATTGATATTGTTTTAATGATATTTTGTCCCTATCAATACCTAGCAAGAAAATGTGCTCAATAAATATTAGTTAAATGATTAAATACTTTAATCCACATAGCATAAGCCATGGTATATAAATATGCATGATCAATACTCCACTGCAAAAACCACTGGATATCTTAAAACATTATAACATTAAAGGTGGAAAAGTTTTGCTATGCTTTATATTTTAAAAAGCAAGATATATTCATAATAAAATATTCAAAAATACTGTGATGTTTATAAGGTAAGATGAAGTTTGGAGAATTCTAGAATTCTGACCCAGGAATAATGTTTAAGTTTGGTATTGATTTTTCATATATGTACTTTAAAATGACTGTTATTACTATTATTACATTTGTAAAATATAATTGTTTGCAGCATATTCTTTACTTTGAGGTAGGTGTGGAGAGGTTGTTTAAAAGAGAAAAAGGACATCAAATTTTGTCCTTTTTCTCATGCTAAAGAGTTTATATGAACAAGCAATAAACTGAATAATTTTAGTACTTATTCAAAAAGAGTTATGAGTCCTACCAACTTGTAACATATACTTTAAGAAGAGAGTTTGAGGAGATAAATACACATCAGACAGAATTGCATGGTACATTTATTTCTCACTTTTTTATTTTTAGAGTTTTCTACAATATGAATTTTATAATTAATTGAAAATTATAATTTATAAACATCTAATCTAGTTACTATTTTAATTAGCTATGTTGAGGTATAATTTACATACAATAAAATCCATCAGTTTTAAATATACAATTTGATTAGTTTTGACAAAGACATATTTGCCCTTGATTTTCTGAAAGTAGAATTAAAAATTCAGGAAATCTTTTCCCCCCTTAATCTAACTTCTGACTAATATTATAGAGCCATATTTATTACATTTTATATTTTTAGTGTTTTGCCTACAGAAATAGATAGAATAGGGTCTTTCAAAAGACTAATTCTTTTGTTTTGTTTGGTGTTTAGAGCCAAGAAGATTTGCTCCTCAGAGAATCTTACCTAGGAACTAACCACCATCTGCAACTGTAATAACTCATATTGTTTAACTTTTCTTAAAATTTTCTTAAAGTGTGCCAGAGCCTAGTTAAATATCAAAGAAGAGGCCTGGGAGCCTTTGATTGGGGATAGAAGATAATATCCACTTGAAGTTATTATTTTTAACTAATAGCATTTACATATTTGGATTATTTTTGTTCATTCGTTTTAATCTCACTGGCAAAATACTTGTCCTATCTCATGCCAGATTCCCCAGTTTGAGCAGCAAAGCCTTAACTCAGTCTTTAAACACAGGCACTGTTTTTGCCCCTTATATTGATATGTTTGGATTTTTGAGAAAACAAATCCCAAACAGCATAACGATCAAATTTCTGTGTGTATTTACAATCTAACTTGGGCCTTTGAATATTTCTTGATTTATAATGAATCCCATTCATGTACCTTTCTTAGATTGAATTTTATAATCTGGCCATGGCTTCTCTCTGAGATCTGTTACTAATTGATACAATAAAAATATTATAACTTTAACAATTTAAACTTTAATTTACAATCAGATTGGAATTAAGCAATGAAAAATTTTGTGATATAGAGTATTCCATTTTTGTGTGGACGATTTTGTTGAAATTCTAGCAGTTAGGAAGTGATATCTGCTGAAGGTATACATTGACTGATTCTTCTCATGTTAATTATTGTAAGTGTGTTGATTATTTGTTGTTTTATATTCCTTGAGTTTTTTTTAATGCCCAAATAATAAGTAGGCATTCTTGATAACTATTGCTTGTTAATCTTAGATGTGTTGTATATCATACAATTTTATTACAAATTTTATGATTGGAGCTTATTTTTAACTGTGTGTTTACTCTTGGCTCAGTTTTTAACTCAGTCTAAGGGTACTACTACCAGGTAGGGGAGGGGCCAAATAACTAACATTGATTTCTAATCAATCTGGCAATCTTTAAAAATGTGACTCCCTGAGCGTGGATACAGTCATGCACTGAATAATGATACTTCAGTCAATGACAGACCACATGTATGATAGTGGCCTCACAAGGTTGTACTACATTTTTACTGTTCCTTTTCTATGTTTAGATATATTTAGATACACAGATACTTACCATTGTGTTACAATTGCCTATAGTATTCAGTACAGCAACATGCTGTATAGGTTTGTAGCTAACCAACAATAGGCTACACCATATAGTGTAGGTGTGTAGTAGACTATGCCATCTAGGCTTGTGTAAGTAAACCCTATGATGTTTGCACAATGACAGAATTGCCTAATAATATACTTTTCAGAACATAGTCCTGTGCTTAATTGATGTATGACTTTACATGATATTGGGTTGTAATCATTTTTCAAATACAAACAAAATAACTATTAAGTTTTCCCCATAATATCAAACTCTTATGTGATTCCAAGTAAAGAATTCACAAAAAGGAGAATCTACATCAATTTGCTGAAAAATTCTGTGTAGCTTTTATGTAATCTTACCTGTTAGTGATATATCCTATTACTTTTTGGTGACAAAATGCAAATTACTTTCATAATATGACTATTCTTTGTAACATTCTGATTTGTTTAACCTGGACATGTTTCTATTAAACCATTCAACAGAAAGGGTCTGTCAGCTTATAAATAATGCCATATCTCCAAAAGCCCTATTAGTTTTTTTGTTTATAATCTCTGAGGGGCCTCAGTACGTCAAAACATGACCTCATATTCTAACCTGTCAGATCTTTAGGCATCAAGAAATTTTTCTTGCATTTTTAGTTAACAGCACAAAATATTATCTGTAATGAAGTAGACATTGTTAACTAGGTATGATAAAACAGGACAAAACTAGCTTTTGGCTTATTGGGGAAGAGAAACATAAATGTATTTTTGTTGCTGTTGCTAGAAGATGAACTATGTTAGAATGTTGCTATAGAAGAGAGATGCTTCTGAAATGGATACAGGGAGGAAAAAACACACGTTAAAACGTGTGGTTTATAAACCTATATACCTAAAATACAATGCACAAGGAGAGGCTGGATTCATATCAATAGGTAATCAATGGGGCAAAGGGATTTGTTTTAAATCTTTGTCAGATTAGTTTCTAGTTTATCTTCTATCTAGATCATTGCCCTTTATTCTTATTCTCCTTAGAAGTTATCATTCTCCAGTATTGCAGCCATTTCCCATAATTATATCAAACTCCCAGCCTTTCAGTGGTGTTTCTTGCCCATTGTGTTTTAACATCTGAAGTGTGTGTTTGTAACTGATTATCGTAATAGCTAACTTGCATTTATTTACTTCATGTCCATAACACGTAAAGTTCATTATCTCTTTTAAATCTCATGATGCTCTGAAGTTGTTTCTCTTAAGAATTCTGTGAATGAGGAAACCAAGGCTTCAGGAATTTAGTCATAAATTTAGGTAAGTGGCAGAGCAGCCCCATGGCCTGTGTCTTTCTACAGTGATATCCATTCCTTGAACCACTGCTCTCTTCCTTTCTCTGTCTCTCTCATCACCTAGGAAGCCTTTATAGTTCTGTCTTTAAAAAAGAGAATCAGCACCTGGTATTTCATAAGCTGAAAGAGGCATTGCTTATGATATTGGAATGGGATGTGTAGCTCCCCATATGTACAAATGCAGGTAATAACGAATATGCAATAAGGAGCAAAAGAGAGGATGTAGTTGGAAGGATCATTATCTCTATGTGTTGATTTATTCTAAAAATTCCTTTCAGTATATATTAACATCTTGGAATGTGTGCAAGTTATACCGGTGACCTTTCTGCATAGAACTCCAATGAGAAAAGGCATCCCATTGTTAGATGAAATGCTTTTCATTTCAAGCATGTAAGCAGCACCACACTTGGTGGATTAAAGATCGATTGATCTCACCAAGCAAAGAACATTGTTAAATTGTTCAGTCTTCCTTTCTGGCTTTCTCTTTTTGCTAAGAAAGGACAAAGAGAAGGCCTTGCTCTCCGTTGTTTCAGACTCTTGTACCTAGGGTTATAATTGCTGCAAATAAAACCCAAGAACAATTGGGTTGTGGTTTCTAAGAGTAATTACATTAGAGCTGCTTCTCTTTGCCCTGTAGTCACATTTGCAATTTGTGATTAAAGTATTAGTGGAAATAAAGTAATGATATATTGCAGTTAATGAAGCATTGTCTCTGTTGTTTCTTCAATGCCTTTATTTTTCCTCCACAGGATAACATATTTATGCTAATTTTTATGCATGCTATAGTTAGGTTTCTATATATTACGTAGGGAAACTTTTGCATTAACTCTAATAAATAAAGTGTTAAGTTTTAAATCACGGTCTTTGCTCTACTTAATTTATTTGTATTTACTCTTTTTCATTACTGCAGGAGGAAACAGCCCTAGTGTTTTATTTTTATAATAAAATACTCCAAGAAAGAGTTATTGTGGGTCCTAATACTGGTATGCAAACATCATTAAAGTTTATGTGGGGATGGTTTTTAATAACATTTGGAAAGATTTGGGCTGATGCAGTTTTTGTGCTAATATTTTTGCTTCAAGATAAGAGAAACTGGATTTAATCCTTGCTGGAATCCTGGGAAATACTGATGTTATTTGTAAATGGAGATTTTAAAGCATTTAACTAAGCTTCTTTTTAACGTGTACATATAGAGTCACATCTTTTTACTTTGGAATTTTTAAATATGATTTATCTTTCTGTGTCAGGTAGCCTGCAGAGTTTAAAGTGAAAAATATAAGCAGAGGGCTGAAAATTGAACCAGTATTGATTCACTCTTTACAATGGCAATCGGGATAGTGTTTGGGAATGAAAATGTACAGTGTATGTGGGGGGTAGAGGTAAGGGTGAGAATTAGGAGTGGGGGGAGGAAGATGACAGAGAAGGAACGGGAGTTTATTGTTAAATATTTCCCTATTGGAATTGCTCATTCCAATGAATCATTCTGCTGTTGTTTTGACTGCCCATTAAAAATGAATATGATAATTGAGAAAGTAGCTAATTCTGATGTCATTTTGATAGTAAAAAAATTATTGTTGTGCAAATCCTTGACAGGAAAGTTCCCTGAGTCACATGACACTGATCTACTACAAAACAGATGTGCAATGGCAGCCTGTCAAATTTAAGTTTTCTGCTTCGGGGTCAGACAGACATCCAAGAATGTACTGGAACATTCTAGAGTACAAATGGAAGTACGTATTTGTGATCTAAACAAAATTGGTAAGAGTTTAATAATTGGATTTCTTCACTCCGGAAAAGCAGAAAATGCAGAACTGTAGAGTCAACATTAATGAAATCACTAGGGATATAGGTAATGAGAACAATGGGAAATCAAGTCCCAATGTATCAGAAATTGGGGAAGGGGTGGGAGTAGGGGGAGCTTTTGCTGAACTTTCAAGAGACAGATATTGAGGCAAATGAAAAGTAACAACTGAGTCATTTGAGATGTGTGCATTTTACTCTATGCAAGTTTTACCTTAAAAAAAAAAAGAACAAATAGTGAAATAAAGTTAATGTCACACATGTTGGAGTGTTTAGGAGTGAAGTGTATACAGAATTACAAGGGACCTTGTGATGTTCAAGTTACCTTGAAATGTATCCAAAATTAAGAGGAATTAACGGATAGGTGGAATAAAGGGTGGATTAATGGATTGATAGAGGTACGTATATGTGGATAAATAGGTAGGTAGATATGGAAGAATGGGCAGCAAGTATAGCAAAATATTAATTCTAGAATCGAGGCAGTGGATACATGGCTGTTCACAGCACATGTTACTCAATTTTTCTCTCTTTGAAAATTTTCATAATAAAATGTTGAGGAAATAAAGCCACCTGAGACAATGGTGAGAAAATCCATAACATCTATTTAGGTAATACTAGTGTGAAATTATTGTAAAATAAAACATTTTATAAAGTCATGGATTCTATAAGCACTGTTCACATCTGTAAAGCCCCCAAAGTCTTTTGATCCTGTCAGCATATTGGACTGGATAAACCATTAAATTTATTAAGAGTATCCAATTTTGATATACTTTTGATTGAAAAGGAACTGAACTATGCAAATCCTTACCAAAAATTTCCTAAAGTCACATGACACTGATCTGCTGCAAATCAAATGTGCCATAGCAATATTTCATATTTAAATTCATTGTCTCTGGGCATACAGTACCTTTATGTGAGGATTGACTACAATCTTGCTGAATCATTTGAGACTATAGATTGAAGTATGTATTTGGGACCTAAACTGAAGCAGAAATGAGAACCAAGTTGAAAATAGCCTTTAAGTGGAAATTATTGTCTTAAGCCAAAGATGTCACTGACGCTGGATTAGTCAGCATCTCCCTAAGGTGATACAGTATATTTTGGGGGCAAAGACAGTTCCTTTTTTCTTCTAAATCATGATACATCAATAATCATGCACTTATAATAGAATTGTCTCTGATTTCTCTAACATTCCAGTGTTACTTGTAGGAGGAATTCTTCTTTCTGGCCAGTAGAAGGTGTTTCTATTTCCTCTTAAAGCAGGTGAAGATAAGGCCAATCCAGGTGACATCTCTGAGGCAGGGTAATCCCTGATGACCTGCCCATCTTTCCTCCTTTCTAAAATGCAAGGGAGGGGCTAGAGTTTGTCAGATGACCACATATTAGGGTCTGCCCTTTTCTTACAAACCACTTCTATCTTCCCCAGACTAAATTCTCAAGGTCATTAATTACTTGTTATTAAATTTGGAGACATAAAAATTCTAACTTTAAGCTTTACTAAGCAACATAACATATTGAATTTTCCTCACCACAAATTTCCAATGGCTGGTAAATTAATGGTGTGTTTTGTTTTTCCTCTTGAAATATTGGATGAAGCACAGTCCTGCCATATACTGATATCACAACACTTGCTTTCATGAGCAATTTATACAGCCGGTGTACCAATATTTTTTTATTCCCATATTTTCCCACCACTACCTTTACTTGAATGATGGATATGTTGATGCTAAACCCATTCATCAATAAGAATGAAATTGCAACCACTGGGAAACTTTGGGGGTTATACAGCCTTGAGAAGTTCAGAACTGATCTTTTATGGCAATGAAATGGTCACTGACCAGATCCTCATTGTAGACTCATTACTTTTCAACACATTCATCAATACCAAAGCTTTGGTGGTAACTGGACTTCACAGATCTATAGCACTGTGCCACTATACCCTCCCTGAAAATGCATTGCATGATATGTACTATGTTTTCACAAGATTAAAACTAGGGAAATTGATTGCCTTTCCTGTAAGTTTACATAATCAGAAAATCCCAGAACTGGAAAGTGTTTTA
This sequence comes from Propithecus coquereli, assembly GCF_000956105.1. NCBI lineage: Eukaryota > Metazoa > Chordata > Mammalia > Primates > Indriidae > Propithecus > Propithecus coquereli. The sequence continues at coordinate 10,381,463 of NW_012148952.1, forward strand.
AGCAGTCATTAATGTCAAACATTTGTTTCCTTACAAAATTCTTCTTAAACTATCCAACCCAAGCAGCACCAGGTCCTGTTCTAAAGTATTTCTGCAGAAAAATCTTTATTCTATTTAAATAATTCCATATATATATATATATATATACCCAGTCCTTCATTATTTATAGTGACTAGTCTAATTTTCTTTAGTGTTGTTTAAGCCTTTATTCACCTAAACTTCACCTCCATAGAAATGGATCCCTTTAGTAAGCTTCTCATAGCAGACTTTATATATTTATAAAACTAAATAACCACACTTAAAACCAATTATGTTTTCTTTCAGTCATTTTTATTTATAATGCACAAACTCGAACTCTTTTGATTTTATTCTAGAACACCATTCTTTGAACTTTTCTGCTAAATAGTAGCAGGGGAGCCTAGAAACTCAATAAAAACTGCTTCTTGAAATATCTTTAGGACCTAAATTTTTGGACTTTTAAAACATGCCATGTGACCCTTTCTCATTACTCCATATTGAATCTATGCTTACTTTAAAACACCATATTTTAACTTATTCATTAGATAGAACACTTCTACACATCAAATATTCAGGTTAAATGGATTCTCTAATGAAAGGACTCTGCATTTACTCTGCAGCATACCAGATCTTTGTCATGCTTCTGTTTCCTCCAAAGTGGTGTGTGTTTAAATTTGGGGTGCATAGCCTCAATGGCTCATAAGCATAGTATAGTATTATTTTTGTTGATGATGTTTTTGTTTTGTAAAATATAGTAAATGCTGAACATGTGGCTATCAAACTGAAACACTTAACTTTTACTGAGGATCAGGGCATTGTCCCATGGTATATTAGGATGTGCTGTTGCTAAATATCTTACTGAAGATGGTTGCTGAATCCTTGAAATGTGTCTACTGTGAACGTTTGAAAGGCAGGTGAATGCCAAGGTCAGGCTATCACTCAGCAAAGCCAATTGGCTCGCTGCCTACATTTCTCATAACATTTCATTTATTTTGATGGATTCACCTAGGTACAAGTCCTGGCACTCAGGTTTGGGTCTCAGATACTTTGATGTTTATAAACACATTAAGTGGTTCCATCTCTTGGGTACAGATTCACATTAACCAAGGGCATGGAGACTAGCAAATGAAACACACTGCCAAAGTATAAATTGATAAAGAAAAGAAAAATGGCCTTGTGGCTTGCAGGATGCAGGTCAGTTTGGTCAGGCCCTTCATTCCCTATTGGCAGATGTTTCAGGGAAGCTAAATGAAAATTTATATATTTCCCAGCAAACATGAAATCAGAGTAAGGAAAAATCAGTTTTCTGATTAAAGTATTTAGTAGAATGAACCTAATGTTTGGTAGACATTCATTTCTTCACAGGATTTGCGTGTCCCTGAGACTCAGTGTGGTGAAGAGCTGGGAGGGCACTGCTGGCATTTGCATCTTCTTCCCATTGTTGCACAGCTCCTTAGGAATATTATGGTGATTGCAATGGAGGCAGTGTCTTTCTCTGTAGATGGACAGTTCTGTTTCTTATGATTCAAATTTGAGAAGGCAGTGCTTTCTTTTATGCCCCAAATTCACCATTCTCTGAACATATAGTGCAGACAAGCTTCTAAGGAAAGAATGAAGGGAATTATGTTCAGCTGTCCAGAAACTGTGGAATTTAGTAGCTCAGGGCACCATTAGAGTAATGAGTCCCGTACGTGGACAGACAGGTAGGATAGGTATTCAGAGAAGATTGATAGAAGAGAGAAAAAGACAAAGAGACAAAGGAAAGCTATGTTAGAGGCTTATGCTCTGAGTGATCCTGTGAAAGTTCATACTTGATCACAGCAATCTGAATCAACGTGGACATCTGTAAATCTCTGCTCTTGCTGAAGGAACAAACTAAGGCTACAGAGCCACATTTTGTTCTTGGTGTTCATTATCTTCCCCTGACACAGTTTTCTAACATGAAAAACAACAACAAAAGAAATGTCTTTTCTTAAAAAGGAAGCCACTCATCCTATTAGCATATATATTCTATGTTAGTCATCCCCATGTTCAATTAATATTTATTGATTAAAGAAGGATCTAGTCGGGTGGAAGAAATGCATGAAACTGGGCAATCAGGTGCAGTGTGATAAATGCTGCCATGGGGATAAGCCAAGGTGCCATGAGTAGACTCCGGAGGGTTGCCTTGGGGGCAGGATGGAGTCATTCTAGAGAGACCCACAGGCAGTCACAGTAGGGGAGGCCATACAAGTCATTTGTAGGTTAACCTAAGATGGAAATATGATTCTGGTTTTAGAGTGATTAATTTATTTACCAAATATATGTTGATATCAGGCTTTGTTAGCACAGTATATACACTGAACAAAAGAAACAAGATTCAGTTCACATGGAATTTATATACTAGGAGGTAGATTTTGTTTACTTTTGGATTAGCTTTCGTAAATTTACATCTGAAGGGATCGTTATTGTTTTGTACTCTCTCTCACTCTCTCTCTCTCTCTCTCTCTCTCTCTCTCTCTCTCTCTCTCTCTCTCTTTGTTTTTTGGGTTTTTGGGGAGGAGGACTTCCAAAAAGTATTGTGACTTCCCTTCTTTGAAGAACAATTCTTAAATTTATCTTCAAAAATCTCTTCTGAAAAGCAGAACAACATGACAAATGGTCCACACTGGTAAACTTGTCAATTGTGACAATTAATATGGAATTTTTACACCTATGTATTTTATGAAGGAGAAGCCTACTAAACCTCTCCAAATTCTCAGAATGCTTTTATTATGCTAATAAGTATTACCATAAAATGAATTGATGTTTCTCCTGTGGCCAAAGCAGCAATGATTTTACAAGAGGGAGAGGCATGAAGTTGGTTATCTCTTCCTGGCAGATGGGCTGTCTCTCCCCAACCCCTCCTTCCCCTACAGGCATAGTTTGATAGAATTTTGCTTCCTGCTCCTGGAAAATGAAAATATTTTAAAAAATGCAAAACAAAAGAAAATTCTTAATTTGGATTTAAACTACCTGTAATCTAATAATTCAGGCAAAAAAAAAAAAAAAGCCTTTAGAGCAAACCTTTTTTAAAAGTGTGGGGGATGGTCTATACTTAACTAGCAGTACTGAGGCGACATTCTGGGGACTGCTGCAGATACTAGCTACTCTATTCACAAAGCTCAGGGAAAAAGAAGGCTCTCATCAGTAGATGAATAGAAACACTGACTGGCTTTGAGGCGAGTAATTGCCTTACTCACACACACAAAAATTTCAGCCAGAGAAGTCCTTCTTTAAGCAGAGCACAAATGATGTGTGATGCATACTTATGCAGATAAAGCATAAGTTACCTTGGGCTTATTTAATTATTCCTGGTCTAGGGATTTTCTGAAAAATAGCCAGCATACTACTTTACTGTAGATATAAAGAAAAGGTCCAAATCTCTGTTAACTTCTTTTTTCTTGTGTGGTATGTGTGTTAGAACTGGTTATTAACCGTCACAGAGTAGTACAGAAGTTAAACACACACATATTCTTAACATTTCTAATTAAAAGGAGCATAGGAATATTCATTGTCACAGTGGAAATACGATTTGCTATTTCTTTCCTTTTTAAATGCCTATACGGTACCTATTAACATTTTTAATGGCAAACGCAATAAAAATAATTAAAAGCACATTTAGTTCCTGTTCTGCCTCATTTCATTAATTTCTTCTTTTTTTTATTTTGAAGAAAATGTTGTAAAATTGATGTCTTAGCTGTAGCTGCCCTTTTATGATTTTAAATTTCTGCATGTGAAGAAGGTATTAGAAAAATTTTCTCCTACACACATGCTATCTTTAAACTTAAAGAGTGACTATAACTCCATTCTTCCTATTTTGAAGGCAGAATATAAATTGTTACAATGAATCAAATGCTTAATTTTCCAAGTTTATTACATTTGATTTCTTTCAGAGTTAATAGATGCTTAATAAAGAAATGTGTGGGAAAAGTAATGTTTTGAGCTAGATCAAATGTGTCTTTCCATTTTAGTATTGGTTTTGACTCCTGAGGAAGCCAGAAATTTTTCTCCTGAAAAAGGGAAAGTTTTAGCCCTCAACTTTTCCTTTGGCAAGCCGTGGGAGAATGGTACTTGCTCCAGAGGGAGACAGGGAGCTCCAGGTCTCATTCAGTGCTGTCTTGCTGGAACGGTTTTTGGCTTGGGAGTTAGTAGTGGTGGCGAAGAAGTGTAGTTGGTTAAAATAAGGAGCTGGGGTGAATTGCCAAATTTTCCCCCAGATGTTCAGCAGCATCTAAAGGTCATCTGTGTTATGGAGAGCAAATTAATAATGCTGTCTTAGACCTTAGCTTGAAGCTGCAGCCAAACTTGTTCTTTTCAGGCAGTCGTATATTGCCAATGGCTTTACTGTTTTCTTAACCTTTGTTTAGAATCTTATTTGACTTCCGGGCAATTACAACCTTTAACCACTAGAAAGGGAAGCACATTAAACACACCTTGTTCAACTTGAAGAGATAACAGGGGCATGAGGGTTTCCTCAGCCTGCGATGACCTTCTTCTGCCTTTCAGATCCAAGCTCTTTCTGATCTGGACTTTCTTCAACTGGGAAATGGTCAGAATAGGTTTGAGCTTTAGCATTTCTAACATTTAACGCCATCAGGGATCTCTCTTGCCTGCATTTCTATCACATTTCGCACCACACTGTTGAGTATTTTTAAAAGTATTTTTTTCTCTTTTGTTCTTTTATTATTTAATAAACTAGTAATCTTCCCAAACAGATTGTCATTTATTTGGGGGCAATAAGCTCATCTGGAATCCTTCCTTCCTTCCTACCTATCATCTGTTTTTCCTTCCTTCTTTCCATCAATTCAATATATATCAGCATTTATCTTAGCAACAGGCTGAGACCATACTTAGGCTTCAAAAACACATATGTTCATTAAGAATTTACAGAAGTCTTAAAACTGTCTCTTTCGAAGACACTATTTTTCATGACTCAATGACAGTTAATCCTCGAGAACAATTACGTATAGTTTTTTTTGTATTCTTCAAATTTCTGAGACATGGTTACAAAACTTAAACTGATATAGACAAAATGGTTTATAAACAGTTTTCACTTACATTATTTCCTGGAGAGCTCACAAAATTGTATGCAAGTATCACCTCTATTTTTTATGTGAGCCAAGTGAGGCTGCGTTATATCTAGAAGGTAGAAAAGAAAAGTGGGAGTGGTTTTGTGACATGCTGGATGTGTCAGGCAATGCCCCTGTTTGATGTACAAGAAGATAAAAGCCTTATCTTAAATCATACAAGTAATTATTAATGGGCAGCCTACGTGGGCAGACCAGGCTGCTAGGTTTACTATTTTCTCTTTCTCTACAATGAATATTACACATTAGGCATGGATAACCTAATAGAGTTTTATATCACATCTTGATAATTCATTTTGAAAAAATATTTAAAATTAAAAATTAAATTTCTGAAAGTAACTTCAAGGTAAAGTTAAAAAATAAATACCATACAAGGCCAAAAATATTTTCTGGGTTTGTTACATTCATATACATGATAAATATGGGTGAATGCATTGTGTATAAAAAACTGTGCTAGACATTGAGGATACAATGAGAAGTAACTGTGTTCTCTGCCTTCCTTGTAGTCAAGAGGTTAGTTCATTATATGCTAGAATTTTGGACAGACTTAGCATAAGATTATGTTTGTAGCCTGCTCATCTCCTAAAATCATTCTTAAAGCTGATTGGCTTGATAGTAATTCATGCTGGCTAATCAAACCCAGAAATTTAGGGTTTTTGATCTAGTTTGTAGACCAATGACATTCTTTTGGGGCTGTTTAAATCACAACATATAGCTCCTGGAATGGATGAACAAAGATGCTCCTAGGTTGCCTTTTCTCTTTAGATTTCAGATATATGTAGCTAGGTTATCCTCACATTGCAGACATGTATCACTCAAGATTAAAGACCCTATTCCTAACTCTTAAAGAATAAAGCTGAGCATAGTGCTTCAGTCCAAATATTTTGTGAACACTTAGTATACATTGTTCTAGGCACTGGAGATGTAAAGATGAGTGTGAAATAGTCTCTGGCCAGGTGGAACTCAGTTCATGCTTAAACATAATTTGGAAAATAATGAGTGTAGAGAAAGATTCATAAACCTGATCATATGTTTCAGGATGACTACTTAGGTGAATAATTACGCTTAAATAGATTAAGTCAATTGTGTATGTCACAGAGCTAGTAAGTAGATAATTGGGGATTAAAATTCAGTTGTATTGACTCCAAAACCACTAATCTGTAATGAGACCACAAAATTTCTCTGAGTTTGAGGTGGATCATTTTAGCAGTTCCAGAACTGCATCACTCCAGGACTTAATTTCTGTCACAGGGGTTCTCAAACTTCAGTGTGCACAGGAATCATCTAAAGAGCTTGTTAGAACAAAGATTGTTCAGCCCTTCCCAGGAATACGTAGGTTTAGGGTGGGGATGAATAATTGGTATTTATGTAAACTCAGAGGTGACTTTAACTATGGTTTGAGTAGCACTAACCTACAGGAATGTTTCTCACACTTCAGCTCACAGCCAAGTCACCCGGAGAGCCTGTTAAAAGAAATTTTTGATCCTACCCTGGCCCTGGAGAGTCAGATGGTCTAGGATAGGGTGAATAATTTTTATTTCAAACAAGCTTTCAGATGGTGCTGACTCTACTAGTCCACAGACTGCTCTAAGCTAAGAAACTATGTAAATAGGTGGATAGAATTAACCTACTAAGAAACCCAATATTGAAAAATGTGAGTCCTTTGATGAATGTCTATATTCTACTTAGCATTAAGTTATCTCATCAGAGAAGCAGGAAAAAAGTAGGAAACTATGAATGGCACAAATCTCATGGACAATTTTAAGAAGCAGTAGGCACTATAAATAGCACTGGTGCTGATATATAGGAAGGATGTTTTACATATAAAAGGAGAGGACTGTCTGAAGGATATAGTACCCTTACCTTTCTCTCTACTTACAGATTAATCTGGTTGTCGTTTCCCTCTTTTTAAGAATATCTCATCCATGAATTCTCTTTTTAACTTTAACATATAAAGTTGAAAGAAAATTTGAATAATATAAAAAGTGCTATTGAATAAGATCACTAGAAATAGTGTTCATGTACAGAAAAGAAGTGAGCCAATGCCAAGGCCTGGAAAACTCCACAGTTGAGAGGAATTGGAATAGTGCTTAGCAATAGAGAACAAAAACCAGGAAAGTGTGGTGTCACAGGAGCCAAAAAAAGGCTCTTCTGGGAGGCTTGAGCAGTGAACAGATTGGAATGCTGCTAAGAAATATTGTAAGGTAATGAAACAAATCGACTGATTTGGCTCCATGAAGATCATGACGTATCTCATTGGGATATTGTGTGCAACGCCGGTTTTCCTTCTTTGCAGAATGAAGGTAGAGTGAGAAAATAGAGATTAAAATAGAACCAATTCTGTCTATGTGTGTTTCTGTACATGTAACATTTTTCTTTGAAATTATAGTTTTCATTCTAAATACTTATCCTTTCTTATTAATATAACACTTTCTTATTAGCATATATTTATATTGCATTTTGATAATTGACATCAATCATAATTTTTTTCAAAATTTTTCTCTTTTTATAAGATTATTTTTGCAAATGAATTTTAAAGATCTCTTTATCGGTTTAAGAACAAAAGTTCTGTTAGGATTTTCATTGGAGTTGCTTTAAATTTTTAGATTAATCAAGGAAGAATGGACATCTTTTCCTCATTGAATTTTCTTCAAGAGAGATATGAAAATCCTCTACATCCTTCAAGTCATCTTATAAATCCCCCAATAAAGTCTGGTGTTTTTTTTCTCCTTGGACATTAAAACTTTCTAAAGTTATTTAACATATCCTTTGCCATTGTGAATATTGCTATTTTACATACTTTTATTATGGTAAAATATAAATAACATAAAATTTACCATTTTAACCATTTTATGTGTGCAGTTGAGTGACATTAAGTACATTTACACTGTTGTGTGGCCATCACCACCACCCTTCTCTAGAACATGTTCCATCTTCTCAAGCTGAAACTGTGTACCAGTTAAAAAATAACTCCCATTTCTTCTCCCCCAACCCCTGGCAACTACCATTCTATTTTCTGACTCTACATATGTGACCACTCTAGGTATCTCATGAAATTGGAATGATTTGTTCTTTTGTGACTAACTTATTTGCCTTAGCATAATGCCTTTAAGGGCCATGTATGTTGTAGCAACTGTCAGGATTTTCTTCTTTTTCAAGGCTGAATGATTATATACATATATGTATATGTATATAATATATATGTGTGTATATATATATATATGCCACATTTATTTTTCATTCATCTATCCTTGGGCATTTGGATTGCTTCCACCTTTTGGCCGTTGTGACTAATGCCGCTATGAACACAGGCATACGGATCTGTTTGAATTCCTGCTTTCAATTCCTTGGGGTATATAACTAGAAGTGGAATTGCTGAATCATATGGCAATTTTATTTTAGATATATTGAAATGTGAATTTGCAGCTATAATTTCTGTATTTTGAAATGTATTCTCATTTTATTCACATATCATTTTCCTGATTTCCTTTAATTTGTTTGTCCTGACTTTCTTTTAGCTCTCAGAGCATATTTAAAATAGTTGTTTTAAAGTTTTTCTCTAGTGAGAAAGAAACCATAGCACCCATCACTGTTTTCCACAGCTTTCAAACTGAGATCCATACTTTACTGTCATTTTTGTCTGAGCTCCATTTTTGTCTGTCAGGCAAAACAAAAACCAGTTCCTCAAGCAGCCCACAGACACGCCAGGACATTTCAAACAAGTTCCACTGTTTTCCATCCATCCTGAGAGAAAAAACCGGAAATTGGGCCATTTCCTTTTGACTGCATCACACTGTGCCAGGGTGGGGCAAGGGCCAGCAAAACTGCCATGAAATGTCCTGCTTTTTTCAGTGTTGCTTTTTTTTTGATTGAGCATTCACTTGGTGGCTGCAGATATTTGACTGGCTACCAGAGCCCCCACAAAGCTATTTCAGTCAGTCTGCAGTAGCTTATAGGATATTTCTGTGGCGGAATGAGGCAATGGGGCTTTCTAGTCTGCCATCTTTCTGACATCAGATCTGTTTTCAGTATTTTAATTGTTTTAAAAAATAATTGTAGTTGTGATTTTTAACCCTAAACATATTCAGAATTATAGTTGCTTAGCCTCATCCCAGATCGCCTAATCTTCTTACTAGAAACATAAAATTAATACTGTGCAATATATTGATAATAGCTGTCATCTTTGTTTTGTTTCTAATTTAATGATAATCTATCTGGGAGTGAGTCAGCAACAGTCATAATTATTGGAGAATGATAAATGCCAAATTGCAGTTCTTTTATATAAACAAATTGATTTTGAACAACAAATGCAAAGCAAAATAAAAGAAAATAATAAAGCAAAGAGCGACAAAAGACACTTGCTCGGCATTTCTAACAAGCTTCCAGATGATGTTGATGCTGCTGCTCCATAGCTCGTATTTTGAGTAGCACTGATTTAGCACTGCCTCATGTAGGTCAACATCACAAACTTATAACGAGCATAATTTTGAAAAAATGTATAACTTGTGATCATTTATAAAAAAATGTATGTACTTTTCTTAGCAAAGAGTCCTGTAATCATGGAAGCAGGATAAATGAGGAAATTATAAATGGCAATGAGTACAATGTGCAATTTTAAGAAGCAGTAGGCGCTGTAAGTACTAACTGCAAGTTAAATATGAGAAATGGTCTCTGTGATATCTTTATTTACATTCCTAAGTGATATGTTGTAGGAGACTATAAGTATATCTTCTAATAGTGGACAATATTCCATAATATTTGTTATTTATACTAAATTCTTACATTCAATTCACTAAAGTTTTATTTAGTATAATTGCTTTTATTTCTCTAAATTGAGTTAAAATTTTTTCGTGTGCTATCGTTTTCAGACATTCTATTGAGACAATATGAACTTAATAAAATTTGGAATTTTTTTCTTCTTTCAAGTGTTATAAAATGTTTTATATTGGACAAAAATTATTTGTTTCTTAGAGGCAAAATCTGTATCCCTGCTCCTTTGGAAAGTTCCCTGAAAATTATCTCAATAGCTTTTATCGGTCTATTCCAGTTTGTTAATTTTGTCAATTATTGTTTATTTTTGGTAGGAGGAAAAAAACGCACTTTGTTGAACTCTCCAAATACCTACGTGTGTGTTTTTACACACACTTTCCACTTACTTTTAAGAAAACTACTCTGATTCCTTTTTCACTCCACATTTTGTACAGTTTTGTAATTCTACCATATCTAGCACCTTTTTTAAAGGATATTGATTGAATGTGCAAAGTGAATGTTTTATATCAAAATAGAAAAATTAGCAACATCCCTCCTCATTTTCCTTAACAAAATTTGGTGATTTCCTCTTTTACCCATATTTATTTATATTGTTGCCTAGGAAATCCTTCATTAGACTTTATGCTCATTGGAGACTGCTCTTATTTTAATTTGTGTTCCCACATACGTCTAGTGTAGTATCCCAAACCCTAACATACTCCAGTACATTTTGTTGAATGATAAATGGCATTATTTAAAGGGAATTGGCCAACTGTTGAATCCCTGTATCTCAACATTTTTTCAAGCCAAAGCTGGCTAACCATTTTTAAGGTATGCTTTAAGAGCATTTTTATTTAAGTTAGAGTTGATCACAGGTGTCTTTTAAAGTCTTAACTCTAAAATGCTGTATTTCTCTAATATGAAATAATATAGAAAATTTAAAAGTATTTTAACTTCTTTTAAGATATTCTCAAATTAGTATAAATGTTTTTGAATTGTTTATGATCTATTCATAGTTGGAATTATTTACAATTGAAAGTGTAACATTATGAGTAAAAGAAAATAATTTAAATTTAAAAAAATCCAAACTTTTGAGCTATTTAACAGAAGATGAATTGATGGAATGTGTTGCCTTTTTTTCTTTTTTTAATTTGGAAGCACTTTATTAATTTATTTCAGAAGCCATTAAGAGTCTGTATTTGTGGAGACTCAAGCACATCAGAAAGGTATAGAAACAATAAAGTATAGGATTGTGATTAAAAAAAAGCAAAGAGGCCGGCGTGATGGCTCACTCCTGTAATCCTAGCACTCTGGGAGGCCGAGCGCAGGTGGATCGTTTGTTTGAGCTCAGGAGTTCGAGACCAGCCTGAGAAAGCGCGAGACTCCGTCTCTACTAAAAATAGAAAGAAATTAGCTGGACAATTAAAATATACATATAGGAAAAAAAAAATTAGCCGGGCATGGTGGCACATGCCTGTAGTCCCAGCTACTCGGGAGGCTGAGGCAGGAGGATAGCTTGAGCCCAGGAGTTTGAGGTTGCTGTGAGCTAAGCTGACGCCACAACACTCTAGCCCAGGCAACAGAGTGAGACTCTATCTCGAAATAAATAAATAAATAAATAAAAGCAAAGAATTAAGTTTGTGGATAGTTGGTGTGATTGTGTTGAGAACCAAACTAAGAACCAATGTACGAAATGCTAATACTCTAAACCTAAAAAACTATGTACACCTTTTCAAGTAGAAATAAAGATATTTTTAAGAACTTTCCCTGTGCTTCTTATAAAGTAGACATGTGGTTGAACAAAATCTATTTTTATTAAAACACACCCACATCCAATCTAGAGACATAATTTCAACATCTCAATGATTTTTTCCTTGTATTTTCTCAAAATGTCACCTCTTTTGAGACTATTTTAATATAGGTGGACTGTATTTCTTTTCAAAGTACATATGGCAGATAAATACACTGGTGTTTCCCAAAGAAAGTACAAGTGGAATATAAAAAATAACAAAACTCAAAGTACTGCACTTTACCTCCTTTTTAGGAAAAGTGAATCTGATGATTAAGCTTTTTTTCCCCTTATTTTGGCAAAGGAAATAATATATAAACTTTACATTTTTTCTGCTTATTATTTCCAGCATTTTTCTCTTTGCACCTGAACAAATTAAAAATGTAAGTGAGTTTACATAAACTATCTGTATAATGGTCTGCCTTTTTTTGTAAACTAAGCCATTCTCTGCAGGGCGATGAGTAATTTATTGGGCAGTAGCTATACGATGAATAGCTGGGTTACAGACCCAGTTTACTTTGGTCTGTAAGACTACATGTCTCCAGACAATCACAGCACAAATCAACCTCATATTGGACACAAATATTTAAACTGCTGCATCCATCCACTGGAGGACTAATTTACAGAAGTAGCACTATATACGGATTATTTAATATTTTTTCTTAAATATTCAAACTTCTCCTAGGGATATCATAACCCAACATCAACTCTGTTCTACATCCAGAGCATCTAGACCATGGTTCAAACTCCTAATATGTCCCTTGTCTCAGGCTGCTGCGTAGCATCCTACCTGTTCTGTGGGCCTGGCATGTGCAATCAATTGCTTTCAGATGTTGGGTGGTAGGAAGTCTTTGGAAACAAGGTCAATCAGGATTACTTCCCACACCACTTAATTAGTCAATTGCTTTCTAAGCACCTATTAAGAGAAACAGAGATCGTTAAGTGGTCTAAGGAATCTAAAAGTTGCCTAAGACATAATTCTTACTTTAAGGAATTAATAACTTCAACAGGGATAAAATCATCACTACCACCACTGTCATCGTCATCATCACCATCGCAATGATGATATCATTCGTTCATTTTTAATCTATTATCCATTAATTAGTTTTCATTATATATCATTCATTCATTCATTTTTTTACTATCCGTGGCACAACTAGTATGTACCAAAACCATCTGAAATGCTAGGTATGTAGCAGAGAACAAGATGAACTAGGTTACTGACATTATGAAGCTCCTATTTTGGAGAGCTGAGGCAGATAAAATGAATGTTTAAACAGCTTTCTATATATTATTATAGATAAACAGTTAAATACAGCATATGATGTATGATATACTCAAAAGTGATAATGCTATGTGGAGAAATAAAGCTGATTAAGAAGATGAAAGAGGACATGGAATCTTATTTTAGAGACAGTGATCGGACAAGGCTTCCCTGAGGAAGGCATGTTAGAGATGAGCCTTGAATGATGAGAAAGGGTGATTTGTGCAAGTCTATTGGAAGGGAACATTCCAAACAGTTCGCTTTGTGTGAAACGTTCTTATTGTAAACTTAGGTAAGAGATGTGTATAAGTTACTTCATTTTCATCCTTGCAACATTTAAAAACAGTTATTATTATTTCAGTTGTTCAGATTAAAAAAACAAACAAACTGAGGCTCAGAAAAATTTAGAAGTGTGTTTGCAATCTCAAAGCTCTTAAGTAGCAGAGCTGGATTCAAACGTGTTGGTGCAGTGTATTTTAGGCATTATTTTTTTCCCAGAGAAAGGAAAATCAAATCTGAGTTGGACAACTTGGGGAAACTCCCAAGAGAAGAGACATTTGAGCAGGATGTTGCCTGATTGACAGTGTCTGTAATTGGAGGAGTATGAAAGGGATTGGGTGGTGCAGAATTAGGAGTGGGATGGTGCTGTGAAGGCTGGAGCACCTGAGGCCCATGTGGAGAAATGATAATCAGAGAAGCCTGAGATGCAGGGTTCTTTCTCTAAAGGAGATCGTGCTGGATGGGGAAACTGGGGCTTGGAAATAGACAATTATTTTTCTAGACTCACACGTTGTACTTGATGCTTTAGATAGTATGGGGATGTTAAAGAACTTTGGAGAATACAGTAACATAAGTAAAACCATGCTTTAGAAATGCTATGGTAATAGGATGCCCAGGGGATGGAAAGGAGAGAATTACAGAAAGACTTCATTACGTCAGCAGTTCTTAAACAGGGGCATGTAGATGCCCTGCACATCCATGAGTCATTTTAGAAGAGCCACGCATTCTTACGTGTATCACTTTATGAACAGAAGAAATATTTCTCACTCAAATATGTTTTACCATTTTTAAGATGGTAAACTTCCTAAGTCAGCTGTGGCTGGGAAAATATAAATGTATTTGAAACCATTACTGAATTCAGGATAGTGTTACTGAATTCAGAATATCACTGTGAACTTTCCAGAATGAAAGGTACTGATGTGCAGCTATACTATGTGGGGATCCAAATAATTTATTGATTTCTGGATTCTTTAGACAACTCATTCTAGAAATATGTATCTTTAGAAGCAGCATATTATAGTGGTTGAGAGCGTGGAATCTATAGCCAGATATCATGGACTAGACTTTCATCTTTTCAACTTATTAGCAATAAATGGATATGTTATAAATCTCTTTTAAAGTCCTTTTTTCTCGTCTGCAAATTTGTCAAGATAATAATAATCTCACCTGATTATGTGAGATTACAAATATAAAATAGCACAGTGCCAGACACAGAATAAGATATCTAAGTTATTATTACTCTGTGTTAGATGTTACGTGGTTCTGTCATATTCAAAAACCGAAAAGCACAGTCAGAAATGATTTCTCTAATAGTGTGTCTTGAGTTAGAGTGACGGTGCATCAGGATCACAATCAGTAATCTTGAGTTATAGTTAAAATGTAAACTATAAATTAGAATTTATAGTTGATTCTTTTATAGGGCCGAAAAGTTAGTTATAATTGCTAAACCTCTTTTTCCTTTTTCTTACACTGTGAAATAATGCCATTTGCTTGCCTCCCTGAGAGTTAATAAAAGCGTTTATGGTTCTTGGCCCAGACCCCACCTGCTGCTGGTTACTGCCCCTTTTTCACGTTCTCTCAGTCCTCAAGATGAATGTTTCACGACTTTCAGACCATTGTAGGCTTTGATTTACGGCAGCGTCCTCTCTAGTTCTGTCGCTCTGGCTTCTGAGTAGACTTAAGTAGGGCCTTACTGTAGAGACTCAGTGACCATCACAACACGCACATTCTGAAGAAGGAACACACCTGGGAATCTGCAGGGAGGTTGCATTCCATATAAGTGTTTATGGGATAAGACAACTATTGCTTGTCTTCATGTTGCTACTCTAAAGCTGGTGACTTGGGGGACCCACTGTCTTGATTTACACGGAAAATATGAAAGGAAATTCTAAAATGCAAGAGGAATAGAGGTGTTGGATAATAAGCATTATATGAAAAATAAGTGTGGAGTGAATCATTTTTAAAAACAGAGCGGAATTGACCTCTATTGGATTTGGTTCATCAGAGTGAAGGACTAACTTAGAGTGATGGAGCCGAGAAGGGGAACAACAAACAACAAAACGCTTCCTATACGAGGTTTCTTCTTGCATTTATTTAGGGCCCAGTTTTTTAGTCTAATGTGTTTATAGCAGAACTCAATACTAAAATCACTATGTGCAAATGAGCGTCAATGTTTTAATCTGAGTCACAGAAGCCCATTTACAATTTATTAAATATTTGCCATTGTATTTATCTTTGTTTAAAGCAGGACAGCTCTATGGCCTATTGGGTGATTTGTGCACATGTAGGGAACTAGATACCTTCATGTTTTGTTTCATTTATCCCCAAATAAGTTAGCTATTTCTGAATTGGAAAAGGATGAAAAGCAGTTGGAGAATGGAGTAGAAAGAAAGAAATGAGAGGCTCAGTATTTTATACACTTTATTGCAAAGACAAGCTGGCATTCATTTAGAATCCTTGTGGTCTGTGCTTTGCTCTGGTGGATTATGCTCACATATTTCTAGTCCACAGAGTAGAACATAGATCATCAGAAGAATGAATAGCTTTACTGCACGTATTGTGAGAGATGTACAAGTTTATCTTTCCCCATCAATCATACCTCTTGCCAATATCATGCATGTTGCTCAGCAAGAAAATGTCATTAGCCGTTGATATAGAAGCGCTCACTTAATTTAGTTACTACATCCTGTTGGTTTTTATGAGTGGTGGGGGAACTGTTTAAAAAAGACCTGTTGTGCTGACAAATGTGCACTGTTCCACAGTGAGGGGCATTTTGAATGATTTTCCAATTTCTAATCTTTTCCCTCATTCAGTTAGAAAAGTAGTCTGTAATGCTTCAAGAATATTTGTATTTAAATCTTTATTTTAGGTTTCATTGTAGCAGGAATAAATGTAAATGGACACATTTTATTTCCATAATTATTTTGCAGAGTATTTTGACTATTGTCCTGGTGCTTATAGTCAATGCATTTTAACACCATCTACATTTTGGACAGCAGGCATAAAGCTCTGCTGGTTTATCTCATAGAGAGATAAGATTGCCCCCCAAAAGATAGCCATTTATAATATATGCACTTTTGAATAATTAAATGAACTACCGAAGAGGAAATGGATTCTAATGAGCTTTCAAACTGTGATTGTGCCATGCACTGAATCATTCCTTTATGAATACATTTCTCTTGGAGCGTGTATAATTATGAAACTTTTTTTTTTTTCTATCTTGGTAGGAACTGGGAAGTAACAGCCCTCCACAGAGAAACTGGAAGGGAATTGCTATTGCCCTGCTGGTGATTTTAGTTGTATGCTCACTCATCACTATGTCAGTCATCCTCTTAACCCCAGGTAATCTGTCTTTATTCCTCTCTTATGATGGTATTGTGGATGGTAATTTCATATTCAAATGCCTTAAGAGGGTAGCAATATGTGGTATCTTAGGGCACATTAGCATTGGTTGGAATTTTGTAAAAAAGCATAATCAGACATTTTGAAAATGGTGCAGTAATTCCTCAGTTCAAATATCATGCAGCATATTTTTGGGAAGCTGAAAATGTAAAATATATAAATTGAGAATGCCAAGGAGATTTTTGGTCTCCATTGCTACTTAGAGACTTACTATGTTTGTCAGTTTGATAAATGCAGGGAACATTTGACTTTTGGAGATGAAGAAGTGAGCCTGGAAATTTCCATATGTAGATGATAACCCAACTATATGGAAATGGAAAGAGAGGATTTGAGGAAAAAAAGAAGATAAGATCCAAAGGGAGTGATCTAAGCCTCTAAATGTGTACACCTTTTGCTTCTGTCTTCTTTGCTTTTTTTTCCCTTAAGTTTTTACATTCTGAGTTTCTTCTCAGAAATGCCCTTGCAATGATCTTTAGACTGTGTTCTTCAGATTAAAGAGTTTAATACTAATGCAGAAATTATCAATAGGCTTAATTCTTCTCTGGGGACTATTTTAATACCCAAGAGATTTATTACTCTTTAGTAGGTGCTAATAAGGAAGGCAGAGATAAGGGACTCATTTTTTAAAATTCCCCAAACTGTCTTCCAGATAAATCTGGCATGTTGCTGCAACCCACCCACCCAACTGTCTTCCTTAAAGACTGGACACCCATATATGGCACCCATATATGGACACCCATATATGGTATTATGATAAATAGTCATTTCTGGGATAGAATTGAGCTAATCTGAGAATCAACTGATATTATAAAGTTTTAGCTTGGTGTCGAATGTTATTTATTTACACTTCAGTTCCTGTCCCAAATTCGTTATTTTATGAGCCCTCTAAACATATTGAATTTATTTCCTGATGTATAAGTGTGATTAACAATAGCTCTTTTTCAGAGGCATGTAGTCAAGTAATTACAATGACTAATTACACAAATATCAGTATCAATTGTTCTAACATGGTACTTTGTGAAATATATCATCTTTGTAAAAATATTGACTTTGAAATGTATAAACTGTCAAAAAATATGGTTTGTAGCTCTTATTTAATATATGAAAAGATTGAGAAAGAAATTAAGGGAGCCAGGAGGAAGGAAAGAGAAGAGAAAGAGAATTGAAAAAAAGAAAATTTCCCAGTAAGAGCTGGCTTATCCAACATTCTCTTCAGGAATCTCCTCTTAATTGCCTCATTTGTACATCTGCAGTACAATGTAATTGAGCAATGTGAGCGCTCTAAGTTGCTGCAGAATGCCAAGAATCTTTGTTAAAGGAAGATGTGCTTCAGCATGGTGTTTCACTTAAACATAAAATTTTAGCATAATTATAAAAAATGAATGACTTGGCTTTGGTGCCTTCTGTTGGTGACTATTAACCAGATGGGGGGTATTGGTGTCATCATGCCTGTGTGTTTCTCTTGAATTCCTTTCTTCCATCCCGATTATAGTATCCTTGTCCCAGTGATTCACTTTCTTGGATTCTTGTTACTGAGGCCATCCATAGTGATACTGTGGGGCCCTTGAGAGTTTCATGTAACAGACCATGTAGAGTTGATCAATCCTTAAATTAAACTCCCCCGCCCACCCTTTCCCCCAGTATAAAACCACAATTTAGTTGTGTTCATTTTGGCATGCACTTATTCATTTATTAAAGCATGCTCAAATGATTGTGTTCATTCATTTATTCCTTCCTTCATCCAATAGATAATTATGGAGTTCTTACCCCATTCCAGGTGCTGTGGTAGTTAGACCTGCCCCTCCATTGTCTTATATCTTTCATCTCCAATCCCCTTCTTCCTCAATTACACAAACATACAAATTTAGAAACCCCCACACACCCTGAAGTGACAGACTTACTTTCATATGAGATTAATCATACAAACAGAAGTGGCAATTATTATCTAGATTTATAGTTTACCAAGTGCATCTCACATACCACAGGTCCAAATGTCCTTGCATTTCATTGTTATTTTTGGCAGGGATATTATCAAATAAAAAATAAAATCATTATACTGGACTAGAAAAGGTATTGCTATAGGAAGCAGATGCCTACTTTACACAGTAGGTGTTCTATGTCCTCTGTTTGTAAACTCAATGCCATTGGGGGGCCTGGAAGATTATATAAATTGATGAAGTAGATAAGTGTAAGGACAGTTGGTAGGAATTTGCTTGAGTCGTGACCAAGCATAATGCCAGCCTACTTATATGGCCATCAGGGGGGCTCAAACCAAACATCAGCGTGATACATAAGGACTAACAGTTTGCAGCCCAAGACTTGAGTCATAAACCTGGAATCACCCTTAGAAGTTATCTAGTTTTGCCTCCCTCATTGAACGGGGAAAAAGAATCTGAGTCTTCATTAAACTTTTGGTTTGAGGACAAGAATATGCATTAAGATCATGTACCCTTTTGAGTTTGCGCATGTGTGTGTTTGTGCATGCCTGTGGCCAGCCTTTAGTGTTCCAATTGCATCAAGCTTTCCTTTTTTAACCATCAAGCTGGAGGTCCCTCAACTGTGTTATAATAAATCCACAAGGAAATGCCTCTAGCTGGGAAGGCAACATACAACACCTCCTTTCTAATCTTCCCTTTGTCCACCATATGTCCCCAAGGCCCAGCTTTTTAGTATACAACTCAGGAAGGTGCAAACTTTCAACCAGATAGGGGGATCCATGTCAGGAGGGGAAACCTGTGATCGTTAAATTATTCAGCAAGATATTGGACCTTTCAGGACAAAGGGCTAACTCTAGAACAATTCTTCCAATAAGGATTGGGATCAGAAATTCATATGCTTTTATAGGTATATAACCTTGGGCAAATTACTTACCTCCTTTGACATCAAGTGTTTTATTGAATAAAAGGACATCTTTGTTTGCTAGAATGTGACATCTTGAAAGTATTACAATTTTAATGTCTATGATATAATATAATAATAAGAATAACAATTAAAGAAATAATAATGGCTTGTTTAATGACAAACATGGCAATAAATTAAATCCAGTGATTTCGCTAAGCCTTTTCTACCTCGAGAATATATTTAACGTTTTGTTTTTTGAAAGATAAATGCATACAAAAAGGTATCTAGTCTAAGATATTATTTAGAAGCTGTTTTGCTCAAGATAGCATGAAAGTTTGTAGGTAACCGCTAAGAAATGCAAACCTATAACTGGAGAAACACATGTTCATTGTAATTTTGGTTTGATTGCAAATTTTATTACAGAAGTAATTTGACACAGGTGCCTTAATTTCCAAGATTGTCAGAGTCTTCCTTGCCTTGTGAAGAGAAGTCCTAATTATTTTTGAAGAGTTAGTTAACCATTCAAGTATTTCCTTTAATAAGTAACTATTTCTGAAAGGAACAACTTATTCATTCTATTTTTTTTCATTAAAGGGAGGATTTATTTAGATGCATTGATCAAGCCCTCATATCTTTAGCTTGTATTGAGTTTATGTAAAGAATAACGGAGACCCACATTTATTTTCAAAGTATATTAACTATAAGATCAGTAATTATACTCTACAAATATGTGAGAACATATTCATGCTTAAAGTTGTGGAAACCAGTCTCAGGTACCTATGCATTTACTTTGCATTCTCATCTTTACATTTAATGTGTAGAATGAGAAGGACTATGCTAAGGAAAACATTTCACATAGAATACAAACACCAATTTTTTTTTATTTCAGCATATTATGGGGGTACAAATGTTTAGGTTACATATATCGCCTTTGACCCACCCAAATCAGAGCTTCAAGCGTGTCCATCCCCCAGATGGTGCGCACTGCACCCATTAGGTGTGAATATACCCATGCCCTCCTCCCCGCTCACACCTCCCCAATACCCGATGAATGTTATTACTATATGTGCACTTAAGTGTTGGTCAGTTAAATCAGTTAATATCAATTTGATGGTGAGTACATATGGTGCTTGTTTTTCCATTCTTGTGATACTTGACTTAGAAAAATGGGCTCCAGCCCTATCCAGGATAATACAAGAGGTGCTAGATAACTATTGCTTTTTTTTTTTTGTGGCTGAGTAGAACTCCATGCCAGACATATACCACATTTTATTAATACACTCATGTATTGCCAATTTTGATCTGTTTTGAAAACATAGATGTATGTTTTATGAGTGAGTTAGAATACATTTATTAGAGGACATTCATCAGGCTCTTCAATCCATCTGCCATATTGAAATAGCCACCTGCGAACTGGGTATACTTCACATTTCTTCAGGAATAGTGGCCTGTAGCCCTTTGTGACTGTAATCAGTCAGTGCCAAGACAAAGTCATCACATTAATTTACTATTATGGCTAAGGACAAAATTGTAAAGCACTAAATTTTGTCCTGTTAGCTCTTGCTCTGCTTCTTTTAGCAACTTCACAAGTACTCTCTATTAAAACTCCTTTAGTACCCTCTCTAGGTGAGCATCTGGGGATGGTCTTTGCAGGTCTATCAGAGGATAAAAGAAACCAAGTATTCATGCATGAATCATCAGAGCTCTGCTTAATCTCAGTTAAGCAAACAGGAATATAATGGGGACTGTCCACTATTTGGATACCTTTCCACTCTATGGATGCCTTTATTTTCACTTTTAGAAGTATTTCTAATGTTAAGAATTATAAACTAGGTTCAGTTGCTGTGTTGGAAAATAATTTACACAGGTCGAGACTGTCACAGTGATGTTGATGGCTAGGTAAGCCTTTAGCACCAGGTAAGTATTAGATCCACGCAGCTATGCTCCACTAGTTCATTTGAGACAAGACAAAACTGAGGAAGTGGAGAAAACCAGAGAAATGCAGGCAGCCCTACCCATAATAATCAACAAAACACAGCAAACCTAGAAGTCGATATTTAAAAAATTATGCCTTTCTTTGAAGAAATATCAACTCAAATCTGTTCTCCAAAGAGTTTGCAAGATCATCTCATTTAACTCTCATAACATACCAGATTAAAGAAAGAACAATTTTCTAGATACTACAGCTAAGGCTAGCAGATTTGGGTGACTTAGGCAGCCAGTTTGTAGAGAAAATATAGTAAATAGAGTGATTAAATGGACCTTGGTATTAGACTGACTAGGGTTCATGCCCTTAGACTGCTACATGCCTACGAACAAGACATTGAGGTAAAGAATTCTCTCTGTTCCTATTGTCTGAGATGCCAGATTTTTTAAAAAAAGATTTTACTCTTTAAAACAGGGTTTTAAAAAGATTCGTCTGTTCTTATTTATATAAAAAAGAGCTCATTTTCTAGAAAGGATTTGATAAAATTAAGGGCTTTTCTAGACTGGTGACAGCTGATTAGTTATTGTCACACAAAAACTCAAAGTGAATTTATTCTAGTTACTATTATGCTCTACCAAAATAGTAGCACCTGGTTATAGTTAGTTAAAATGTTATGTTATATTATTTTGCAAACAATCTCTTGCCATCTGTAATTTAAAAG
>NW_012148952.1:10404710-10406130 GCF_000956105.1 Propithecus coquereli
CTCTACTATATTCTGCCCCATGATTTTTTGGGGAGTGAAATATTTAATAATTCTGTATATTCCTAATTTTCTCTGCATAGCAAGGAAATAATTCAGATGAAGATAGAGGTCTAAAAATTTGGACAAGGGGCAGATAGGGAGGCAGTGTCAGAAGTGGGAAATCGAAAATCATAAATGTAAATTCTATAGGATTTTGATTTTGGCTGTCATATGTTTTCTGGAACCTCACATACTCATGGTAAAATATAAGTGCACACTTTCTTTCCTAAACCACATTACATAAAAATTATTTGTTTGCTTTCATTTAATAGAAATATTTAATTTAGAAATGTGATATTCTGGCCTTTAAATATGGGGGCTCAAGATAACCTAATCTCTAAGAAGTAAGGTTTCCATAAAAGTGGGAGTCACATACAATTGCCCCTCCTCCTGGAAAAAATATTTTAATACATATTTGCCCCCATATTTCACAAATATCTCTACATATTTGTGGAAGGAGATATTTTAATAGACAATTATTTGCCAAGATGTTAATTGTATGCAATTAACATTCAATTGCTTTGCTTTAAATTCTAACCAATGTCATCCTATTACAGAGTTAATTCCTCGGCTACGAGAGGAGACAATATCAGAAAAAAAGATCCCTTATTTAACAGAATTTTAAATTAAATGATATCCCACTGTATGTTTTTGATCAAGAAAATGAAAATTTAGCTGAAGCAATTCGAATGTTTGTTCATTATTTCGGCTTATTTATCCACCTGTTTCTTTTGGTCTAAGATTGTTCAATCGTATGTAAAGTCCAATTAGGTAAACTCTCTAGAAAAACTAGAATCAGTGAAACTAGACTTGAGAGACAGTGCCTTAAACCTGTGGACCACAATTTGGCTTTTGCATGGGGTGCAGAAGATCTCTGATCAAATACATACAGCTTATTCTACTTTTTGTGGGGCATCATCGGTAACTATATAACATTAAGGAAACAAGGCAAATGCATGAACTATTTTATATGAGTTACAATTCAGCATTCAGGAGTTACAACTCCTTGAATTATTAATACTTTTTCTCTCCCCATCACATTCATTATCTTTCTTCCCTAACTCAAGTTTCTGGTGCTGATGATAATTTTAAAAAAATTTTTATTGAGATGAAATCCACATATCCCAAAATTATCCATTTTAAAGTGAACAATTTGATGGCATTTAGTGCATTCACAATGTGTGCAACCACCCTCTCTATGTAGTTCCAAAATATTTTCATCACGCCAAAAGGACACCCTTTCCCCTTTAAGCAGTTACTGCTCACATCCCCCCTTCCTCAGCCCTGGCAATCACCAATCTGCTCTTGTTCTGTAAAGATTTACTTATTCTGAATATTCCATGTCAATGGACTCAAACAATATGAGACCTTTAATGTCTAA
>NW_012148952.1:10407280-10407917 GCF_000956105.1 Propithecus coquereli
TGTCATAACCAAGAACACGTTGCCGAATTTAAAGTCATGAAGATTTATCTTTATGTTTCTTAAAAAGAAGTTTATGGCTTTAGCTCATTTATTTGGTCATCAATCCATTTTGAGTTAATTTTTGTATGTGGTATGAGGTAAGGAGTCCAGCTTTATTTTTTGCATGTGGCCGTCCATTTCGCATAACACTGTTTGTTAAAGTGACTGTTCTTTCCCAATAGAATGGTTCTGTCACCCTTGTTGATTGTCCATTGTCACAGATATATGAGTTATTTCTGGGCTCACAATTTTAGTCTGTTCATCTATATGTTTATGTTCATGCCAGTACCACATTGTTTGATTACTATGGATTTGCAGTAACATTCGAAATCTGGAAATGTGACTGATCCAACTTTGTTTTTCTTTTTCAATATTACTTTGTCATTCAGGGCCCATCACAATTCCATATGAATTTGATAATTGGCTTTTCCACTTCTGCAAAAAACAGTTAGGGCTTTGATAGAGATTGCACTGAATCTGTAGGTTGCCTTATGTAACGTCGCCATCTCAGAGTTATTAGGATTTCAATCCATAAACATACCATGTCTTTACGTTTATTTTTATCTTCAATTTATTTCAGCAATATTTTGTAGTTTTC
>NW_012148952.1:10409937-10410975 GCF_000956105.1 Propithecus coquereli
TCCATGATCCATTACTTCTTAAAATTGGGTCATGTAATTTCTACATATAAGTGAAATTTTTTTTGGTTTTCTTTCTTTTATTAATTCCTAGTTTTATTCCATAGCATTCAAAAAAGATACTTTGTATTGTTTCAACCTTTTTAAACTCACTGAGACTCGATCTGTGGCCTAATATATGATCCATCCTGGAAAATTTCCAGATGTACTTGAAAAGTGTGTGTATTAAGCTATGGTGGGGTAGAATATCCTATATTTATTTATCTGGTATACCTACTTAGATTATAGTCTTGTTCTAGTTTTGTATTTTCTTATTGATCTTCTGTCTAGGTGTTTTATCCCTTCTTCATTCTTGCAGATGAAGTATTGAAGTTTTCAACTACTTTCATAGACCTCCGTATTTCTGTCTTCAATTCTGTCCAGGTTTGATTACATAGTGTCTTAGTCCATTTGTCCTACTATAACAAAATACCATAGAATGGATAATTTATAAACAGTATAAATTTATTCATTATGGTTCTGGAAGCTTAGAAGTTCAAGAGCAAGTTGCCGGAAGCATTGGTAGCTGGTGAGGACTGCTCTCTGCTTCCAAGATGACACCTTGTTGCTGTGTTCTCCAAAAGAGAGAAACGTATCCTCAAATAGAAGAGACAGAAGGGCAAGAGAGCCTTTCCTTCAACCTCAAACCCTTTTATAAGGGTGCTAATCCCCTATATGAGATCAAAACCCTAATGATGTAATCACTTCCGAAGGCCATACCTCCTAATACTGTTGCATTGGAGATTAAGTTTCAATAAGAATTTTAGAAGGAACATAATCATTCAAACCATAGCATATAATTGCAGCTCTATTGTTTGGTATACATATGACACTTATTCTTATGTCTCTGTGATGACCTGACCATTTTTCAGTCTATGATATCCTTTTCCACTTATAACAATTTTCAACTTAAATTCTATTTTGCCCAATATTTGTCTAGCCACCTCTGCTCTTTTTCAATTGCTATTTGCATTGAATTCATTCATTTATTCCATTCATTCA
>NW_012148952.1:10411025-10411658 GCF_000956105.1 Propithecus coquereli
TGTCATAACCAAGAACACGTTGCCGAATTTAAAGTCATGAAGATTTATCTTTATGTTTCTTAAAAAGAAGTTTATGGCTTTAGCTCATTTATTTGTTCATCAATCCATTTTGAGTTAATTTTTGTGTGTGGTATGAGGTAAGGAGTCCAGCTTCATTTTTGCATGTAGCCATCCATTTCACATAACACTGTTTGTTAAAGTGACTGTTCTTTCCCAACAGAATGGTTCTGTCACCCTTGTTGATTGTCCATTGTCATAGATATATGAGTTATTTCTGGGCTCACAATTTTAGTCTGTTCATCTATATGTTTATGTTCATGCTAGTACATTGTTTGATTACTATGGATTTGCAGTAACATTCGAAATCTGGAAATGTGACTGATCCAACTTTGTTTTTCTTTTTCAATATTGCTTTGTCATTCAGGGCCCATCACAATTCCATATGAATTTGATAATTGGCTTTTCCACTTCTGCAAAAAACAGTTAGGGCTTTGACAGAGATTGCACTGAATCTATAGGTTGCCTTATGTAACGTCGCCATCTCAGAGTTATTAAGATTTCAATCCATAAACATACCATGTCTTTACGTTTATTTTTATCTTCAATTTATTTCAGCAATATTTTGTAGTTTTC
>NW_012148952.1:10411708-10412223 GCF_000956105.1 Propithecus coquereli
ACTTCAAATTATTGTCTAGTGTCTTCTCACTTCATGCTGAAGGTCTCCCTTTAACGTTTTTTGTAAGGCAGCTCTGCTTCTGAAAAACTCCTTCAGCTTTTGCTTATTAGAGAATGCCTTAGTTTCTCCTTCATTTTTGAAAGATATTTTTGCTAGATGTAAAATTTTTGATTGAAATTTCTTTTCGATCAATCTCATACACTGCTGGTAGGACTATAAAAATACTGGGTTCTCAGTTCTGTTCCATTGGTCTATGTCTTTGTTCTTGTGCCAGTACCATGCTGTTTTACTTACTATAGCCTTGTAATATAGCTTGAAGACTGGTAAATTGATGTTTTCCAATTTGTTCTTTTTGCTTAAGGTTGCTTTGCTACATAGGGACTTCTCTGGTTCCATACAAAGTGTAGAATTATTTTTTCTAGATTTGCAAAAAATGATGTTGGTATTTTTTAGCCATATAATCTTTGACAAAGCAGACAAAACATACACTGGGAAAAAGAATCCTTATTCAATAA
>NW_012148952.1:10412273-10413754 GCF_000956105.1 Propithecus coquereli
CTGGTCTTTGAGTGTGAAGAGAGTTGTACTCTTCAATTTTGCTGAATTCCTTTATTAGCTCTAGTAGTTTTTTGTGAATTCTTAAGGCTTTTCTATATGTAGAGCATCAAGCCATGTGTGAATAGAGATAATTTTACTTCATTTCTAAATTGATTTCCTTTTTATTATTTTTCTTTTTTCGTTACTCTGGCTAAAACGTCCAGTACACTATTGGATAGCAATGGTAAAGGGGACATTCTTGTCTTTTTCGTGATCATAGAGGGAAATCCTTTAGTCTGTGGGTTTTACATAAATGCTCTTTATCATGTTGAGAAAGTTCCTTCCATTCCTAGTTTTTAAAATGTTTTTATAGAGAAAGAGTATTGGATTTTGTCATATATGTATTATAAATCAATTGAGGTGATCACTTGTGTTACCCCTTTTTCTATTAGTGTGTTATATTACATTGATTTTCTTTTGTTGAATCACCCTTACATTTCTGGGAAAAATTCCACTTATTCACATGTATAATCCTTATAATATGCTGAAAAATTCAGTGTGCCAATATTCATTGAAGGTATTTCCATCTGTATTTATAAGGTATGTTGGTCTGTTTCCATCTGTATTTATAAGGTATGTTGGTCTGTTGTTTTCTTTCCTTGTGCTGTCTTTATCTGGCTTTAGTATCAAAATAATTCTAACCTCAAAGAATAAGTAAGTAATCCCTTTTTGTCCAGTTTTTGAAAGAGTTTGAGGATTGGTGTTAATTCTTCTAAATGTTTGTTAGAATTCACAAGTGAAATCATTTGGTCCTAGACTTTTATTAGAAAGATATATGCTTAATGATTACTTTTTAGTACTTTTTATTTGTGATAAATCTGTTTAAGTTTTTTATTTCTTCTCGAGTATGTTTGGTAGTTTGTGTGTTCTTAGAAATATGATTATTTCGTCTAGGTTACCTAATTTGTTGGCATACAATTGTCCATAGTATTTCCTCATAGCCATTGATTCTGTAAAATTTGTAGTAATGTACCATTTTCATTTCTGACTTATTGTTTCCATCTTCTCTCTTTTCTTCTTAGTTTAGCTAACGATTTGTTAATTTTGTTGATCTTTTCTAAGGACATACTTTTGATGTTGATTCTCTCCGTTGTTTTTCTATTCTCTACTTTATTTCTCACTCTAATCTTTATTTTATTCCTTCTGTTAGCTTGCAGTTAGTTTGCTCTTTTCTTCTAGTTTCTTAATATATAAAGTTAGGTTATTGATTTGAGATTTTTTTTTCTTATTTATTGGAGTTGCTTACAACCATAAATTTATTTGTGATTAATGCTTTCATTGAATCTTATAAATTTTGATATTTAGTTTTCATTTTCATTTGTTTGAAAGTATTTTCTAATTTTCCTTGTGATTTCTTCCGTGATCCATTACTTCTTAAAATTGGATTATGTAATTTCTACATATAAGTGAAAATTTTTTTGATTTTCTTTCTTTTATTAATT
>NW_012148952.1:10413804-10415959 GCF_000956105.1 Propithecus coquereli
ACTTCAAATTATTGTCTAGTGTCTTCTCACTTCATGCTGAAGGTCTCCCTTTAACGTTTTTTGTAAGGCAGCTCTGCTTCTGAAAAACTCCTTCAACTTTTGCTTATAAGAGAATGCCTTAGTTTCTCCTTCATTTTTGAAAGATATTTTTGCTAGATGTAAAATTTTTGATTGAAATCTCTTTTCGATCAATCTCATACACTGCTGGTAGGACTATAAAAATACTGGGTTCTCAGTTCTGTTCCGCTGGTCTATGTCTTTGTTCTTGTGCCAGTACCATGCTGTTTTACTTACTATAGCCTTGTAGTATAGCTTGAAGACTGGTAAATTGATGTTTCCCAATTTGTTCTTTTTGCTTAAGGTTGCTTTGCTACATGGGGACTTCTCTGGTTCCATACAAAGCGTAGAATTATTTTTTCTAGATTTGCAAAAAATGATGTTGGTATTTTTTAGCCATATAATCTTTGACAAAGCAGACAAAACATACACTGGGAAAAAGAATCCTTATTCAATAAGTCGTTCTTGGAAAATCAAATAGCCACATGTAGAAGACTGAAACAGGATCCGCACCTCTCACCTCTCACAAAAATCAACTCACAGTGGATAACAGACTTAAACCTAAGGCATAAAACAATAAGAATTCTAGAAGAAAATGTTGTAAAAACTCTTATAGACATTAGCTTAGGCAAAGAATTTATGAAGAAGATCCCAAAGGCAATCACAACAAGAGCAAAAATAAATAAATGGAACATGATCAAATTAAAAAGGTCCGTTGGAATCAATTTCTTCCAAACTCCTGTGAATATTCAGATTTTAACCTTTTCTCATGAATCACAAATGTTCTTAATGACATCTAGAAAATGAACCTTTTCCAGAATTTTTTCAATTTACTTTGTCCAGATCCATCAGAGGAATCAGTAGCTATGGTAGCTATACACTTACCAAATGTATTTCCTAAATAATAAGATTTGAAAGTTAAAATTACTCATTAATCTGTAGGCTACAGAATGGATGT
Source organism: Propithecus coquereli (assembly GCF_000956105.1). Lineage (NCBI taxonomy): Eukaryota > Metazoa > Chordata > Mammalia > Primates > Indriidae > Propithecus > Propithecus coquereli. The sequence goes on from NW_012148952.1 coordinate 10,414,820, forward strand.
TGTGTTAGCAAGCATGAAAACTATGTTAATCTCCTTGTACATCTTCATCAGAGCTCATGATTAACCAGGTGCATTGTCAATGAGCAGTAATATTTTGAAATGGATTTTTTTTTTTGAGCAGTAGGTCTCAATAGTGGACTTAAAATATTAAGCAAACTATGCTAAAAACAGATGTGCTGTCATCCAGGCTTTGTTGTTCCATTTATAGAACACAAGCACAGTGAATTTAGCATCATTCTTAAGGGCCATAGAGTTTTCAGAATGGTAAAGGAGCACTGGCTTCAACTTAATGTCACTGGCTGCATTAGCCCCTAACAAGAAAATCAGCCTGTCCTTTGAATCTTTGAAGCCAGACACTGACTTTTTCTCTCTAGCTATGAAAGTCCTAGGTATCATCTTCCTCCAATATAAGGCTGTTTTGTATACATTAAAAATCTGTTTTTTAGCATAGCCACCTTCACCAATTATCTTAGCTAGATTTGCTGGATAACTTGTTATAGTTTCTATTAATACATCAGCACTTACTGCTTCACTTTGTACTTTGATGTTATGGAGTTATCTTCTTTCCTTAAACCTCATGAAACAACCTCTGCTAGCTTCAAAGTTTTCTTTTACAGTTTCCTCACTGTTCTCAGCCTTCATAGAGTTGAAGTGAGTTGGGGCCTTGCTCTGGATTAGGCTTTGGGTTAAGGGAATGTTGGGGCTGATTTGATCTTCTATGTAGGACATTAAAACTCCTCCATATCATCGATAAGGCTGTTCAGCTTTCTTATCACCTATGTCTTCACTGGAGTAGTGCATTTAATTTCCCCTGAGATCTTTTCCTTTGCATTCACAACATGGCTAACTATTTGGTCCAAGAGGCCTAGCTTCTAGCCTATTTCAGCTTTTGTAATGCCTTCCCCACTAAACTCAATCATTTTTAGTTTTGAATTTAAAGTGAGAGAGTTTTGACCTCTTTCTTTCTTTTGGCCACTTAGAGACTATTGTAAGGTTATTAATTGGCCTAACTTCAGTATTGTTATGTCTTATGTAATATGGCACTCAAGGAGAGGAAGAAAGATGAAGTTTGGTTTGTGTTGCAGTGAGAACACACACATTTATCAATCAAGTTCATACTTTTATATAGGCATGGCTCAT
>NW_012148952.1:10432669-10433189 GCF_000956105.1 Propithecus coquereli
TTCTATTACCACATTCATATTGCCAACGCTGAGCTTTTTAGCTAAGATTCTATACCTCATAACTATTTGTTTAACAAATAGGGACTCTTCTTCCACTTCTGTAAATACTTGTGATTATTGTTATACTGTGCTTTTTTTTTATTTTTATGCTGCTATTTATAATGATAGTGTCCTATATGGATAACACATATCTGACTCTTTTAATAGAAAATATTAACATATATTAGGTTTACAGACTTTCATACATATATTATTAATATATATACACTCACATATATATATATATATATACACATATCAGATAGGTATCCTATATTCAGTTATAGAAGAACTAGAGATATGTTACCAAATACCTTACTAATGAGTATAATATATGAGACGTATACTAATTTTAGCAGTATTTTCTTGATATTATCAAAGTAGGTATTGTTTTGTTTTTGTTTTTGTTTTTGAGACAGAGTCTAACTCTGTTGCCTGGGCTAGGGTGCCATGGCATTAGCCTAGCTCACAGCAACCTCAA
>NW_012148953.1:0-399 GCF_000956105.1 Propithecus coquereli
TGTGATGATTTAAACAACGCTTTGATGCTGTAGGATGTTGGTGTTCACAAATCAGGTCTATCCTTTTTTTTTCTGAAAAGATAATATACTGCTTTTTCAAAGTCAATTAACACTTAGGGCAAATGAAATGGGGAAAGCAAAAGGTCACTTTCTAAAGGGTTGCCTTGAAACCTTTTGGTAATATTCAGGTGTCATCCAGGAATTGCAAATCACTGGGAAAAGAAAGGAAATAATAATTAGTTCATTTCGTTTCTTGATAACTCCCAATAAGATAGCTGAATAATGACTTTTCTGCTTTATTTCCTGGTGATGCCCATGGCGTGTTCCAGGTACTGGCTGGTATTGTAATTCCTATGTCTTGCAGTCAGGATAGCAGTTGGGGTGCTCTTGGGATAATTT
>NW_012148953.1:3895-4577 GCF_000956105.1 Propithecus coquereli
TTTTAGGGGCTGTGTGTCCCAGCATTGGAGGCAAGGCTCTAGAGCACCAATCATCAAAAGAAAACAATCTGAACTGAGGAACGTGTGCTGAAAAGTATCTGTGGTTTAGGTAAATGTTGGTGACTTTTTAGTAATATGCCTGGATTTTTTTTTTATTTCAGCATATTATGGGGGTACAGATGTTTAGGTTACGTATGTTGCCCTTGCCCCCCCACCCAAGTCCGAGCTTCAAGCGTGTCCATCCCCCGGATGGTGCGCATCGCACTCTTTGTGTATGCATGTACCCGAATACGCTTGGATTTAAAGAAAACGAGCATTTAGAGCTTACCCACATGTGCCTTCACGGCCTTTCTTCACCAGCTGCTAGTTTCCTGGGTCGGCACGATCACCCCTGCATTGGCCGAATACTTTCCCTTTGAGCATCATCAAACTAAATATTAATGCCGTGAATAACTTTCTAATTCTTGAAAGGTGGCTCAGTCCCTACATTAAAGAATTGACTAGTAAATGGTACAAAAGCAATTTATGGAACCAAAAAGTTTGTACCCTTACAATATTCTCAAATAAAATTTAAAAAAAGAAAATAAAATTGATTATTTCATGTATTTATTTTTGAAGATTCAGTAGTAGTGAAAAGCAAAGACTTGGAGTCACATTGTGTGTGCCCAAAACCCAGTTCTAC
>NW_012148953.1:6312-7188 GCF_000956105.1 Propithecus coquereli
AACATATATTTATTAAGCATTAGCAAGACACTATGTTAGGTGCTGGGGTTACTGCAAAGGAAGACAACATAGATCAGCTATTAAGGGATTTAAGAGTGGGTTTTTGGAGCCCTAACACCAGCCTAGATCCCACTGTTGTGAACTGATCTAATATCCATAATTCTAGGCAATTTCTAGTCAATTTCAAAATGTGGTTCTCAATTATTCCCATATTCATCAGAAGACACACCAGGGGGCCAGAGTAATAAAGCACAAAGGCATTTAACTGCTTGTCTATCTGATTTTAATGTTCCATAAAAGTTATTTTTTATCAAAAAATCTGGGCTTTTACTTCAAGTGATGATTTGACATTAATGCATGTACCTTTCCAGAAGTAATCAAAGAACTGAGGTTTTCTATCAAAGCCCCTGATTGCACTTTAAACTTTATTTTTCTATGGTATGGCATGAACTGAGAATGCTTCTTATGATTTAGGAACGATTATGCACTTCTACATTCCACCCGACTCTATATATAGTAAGTAGTAAGCTGAGGCTTACAGGCATGGTAAACTAATCACAGAAGACAAACTCCAAGGACTGATACGAAGCACAGTTCATCAGTGCAGCTGGGAGGACATATACTTCAACAGTGAGAAGGCCTTCCTGGTTTATTTTGTACTAAAACATTAGCAAACGTACACAGAAGACAGGATTTCATTTCCTAAGCAAAACTTAGTCAAATATTAGGAACTTTGCTCTGTTCTGATATTGCTTTTAGAACCAGAAATACTGTTTTCCTATGGGATTCATGCTTTTTTTTTTATTAGAAGCTCAACATCTGTTCCTCAGCAGCTGAAAGAGAATGTGGCTAATGGATTTAAAAAAAAAAAAAAAA
>NW_012148953.1:19303-21045 GCF_000956105.1 Propithecus coquereli
ATTTCGCCTGCGACAATTGAGAATAGCACAGATAAGCTTTCCTCTCTAGAGACCATGCAAACCACTGATTCTTTTTGCCATGGTCTAAAGTCTAAAGGAAAATTATCAAATAGCAATACTAGGTAATATTGATTAAGTATTGATTAAATGCTGGGTCCTGTACTAAGCGCTTTGTGTATATATCATCTGGTTTAATCCTACAACTACCTGCGTAAGGTAGATACTGTCGTTATGCCCTTTTACAGATGAGGAAATTGAAGCACAGAGAAGTTGTCCAAAATTGTCCAAAGTTACAGAGCTAGGAGAACTGTGGTTTGAACTCAGACAGTTTGACTACAGAACTGACCCTGGAACCAGTTGTTCCAGGAACCAATTGTTCATTTCCTTTTTGACTTCTTCCAGAATTCCAGACAAAGAAACTTGCTCTAGAGTTTATAAGTGGTGCTAGAATTTATAGCTTTTTTGGAGGGGTAGAAATAGAGAGAAGGAAATGGATGTTGATAGAGTCCCATTGCATGTGAGTGGCATGCTCATATATGCTAATCTATTTTATTACTTAATGCTCACAGCAACTCTTCAAGGTAGTTATTACTTGTGTAGGTTATAGACAAAGAAACTAGAGCCAAACAGACAAAGAAACTTGCTCTAGAGTTTATAAGTGGTGCTAGAATTTAACCTAGAACTAATAAATGGCTTTCGTTCAGTGCCTACTATGTTCTAGGTGCTCTACATACCTTTTCTCTTTGATCTTTACCATGATTTTGTAAGGTAGGTGTCTTTGGGAGTCATAAGAATGATACAGCAGAAATGAAAAGAAAATCTTGAGTGAGTCTCAGCCTTGGAAGACAGGCTAGCTCTGAATTGCTGTGCTATTAAGAAAGAGAAGAAGCACTTTCCCATGGGCTAAGTAGGGTATAGATATACCCATTACACTGAACTTGCTTTCATTAAAAGGGAGAATGTGAAAACAATGAGAAAAAAGAGCATTTGCTTAGGGGTTCACATATGGATGGGAAGCTGGCTGAAGGCAGAAAAAATACCTCATTGGAAGGAAACATCACAGATGAGGTTGGGATATTTTACTGGCTTTGAGGAGATGGCTCCCATTGACACATACGGAGCCGAATGCTTGATCTTGAGGAACAAACCATTGGTTTTCATGTGAGTCCCTTCATATGTCTACGTTGGATTGTTCATTGTTTCAGCCACGTAGGAGCTGCCCAGGCAGAGCTTCCATGTTGTCTAGTCAGCATTTAGGATGATAAAATTGTCTAAGATTCTGAGTCAGATTGGCTTCTGCCTATATTTCCATTATCCTGGGACTCCTAAGAGTATGGGAGCTGAAAAAGAGGTTCCTGGTATCAACAACAGGTATAGCTCATCTTCCAGATGAGGATCTAAAACTTAGAGAGATTCAGTATCTTGTCCAAGATTAGATAGTAAATAACTGTCAAAGCTAGGTTTGAAGTCAGATGTATTGACTATTAAAACATATGTATCAGAGTATAGCGACATGCTCTCTTGCTGGTAGAATTTTTCAGCTGTCTTACTTGTACAAATTTTATTTTAGCAGTTTCTTTTGTTATTTAGACTTTATATGAAGCTATTCCAGTGAGCTTATGCAATGGAAAGTATCATCAAATGTTGGCCAGTCCAGATTTAGGAATTATTTTTGATAACCTTCTCTTTTCATTTGACATTAAAAATCAGAGATTTCCCCTTTTGCCCTCATGCCACTGCTC
>NW_012148953.1:21095-24346 GCF_000956105.1 Propithecus coquereli
TGCAGATTTGTTGCTCTACTCGCGCAGTCATTTTGAATGCGCTGGCCACACAATACACATGCTCACTCGACGGCTAGTTCAGCGCAGGCGTCATAGTTCACGCATGCGCATCCCAGTTCACTCTCCTTGGCTGCCGGGTTACACTGATGTCGTGCAAACCGTTCTCGTTATATTAACAATGGCTGGATACTTTCCAGACAGCCCTCGTATATTTGAGGTCAAGACTGGGTCTCATTTCTATTTCCTGTGACACCGAGTGCAGTGCTTTGGGTAGAGGGTGTGCACATTAAACCCATCCTCAGATAACGGTAAGCACAGGCTTTATTTCAGGCACTGGGTTGGCACAATGAAAGACTAAGAATTACTCCCCTCAGAAAAATCCTCAAACTGGGTAATTAGGACTTGTGTAGAGGTAACTATTCTATGAGGAAGAATTTAGGAGAATTCAAATGAGAGATAATAAACACCGTAGGTGTTCACAGAATGGAAAAATTATTGTGTACGGGGTTGAGTAAGGTGTGGGATAAGTAATGAGTGTCAAAGAAAACCTCAAGGAGAAGGTGCAAGCTAGACCAGGAAGGACGCTAGGGACAAAGATGGCAATTGACAGGGATACCAACATTCCATGCAGAAAAGATCTAAGGAAAAAAGATCAAGCTGACTGACCAAGTGTATTCAAAGCTCTTACAGACTTGGGGGAATGCTTGTAAAAGGCCCTCAATGCTGGCCAGAAATCATCGCAAAATAATGTGTCAGGAAGATTCATCTGGTGTTTGTGTGTAGGAGGAGAGGTGAGAGGTGAGGAGGTGAGGGGGCTGGTGAGGTGAGGGAGACGAGGCTGGTGATGTTAATGTGCTGCCCATATGGTACAGTCCTCTGACACACACAGGGCTTGTCTCCATGCAAAGAATAACAATTATTTATGTTTCTACAATAGAAATGTTCACAAAGGATTCATTGCTTTATGAAAGGCTTAAACAAAAAATTCCTCTAAGAGCAGTGAGCATCTCTGGTGAGCACAAAATGATTTTTCTTCAACTTTAATAAAATTCTTTCAGAAACATAACTAGAGAGCAATGCAAGGCACATCTGTATCCAATTATGTTAGAGCACCAGCACATTTCTGGTTTATAAGGAAGAGTATCCTGAACAGAAGCTCTTGCACTATTTCATTTAGATATTAAGCCTTCCTTGGGGTCCTAGCCTTTAATAATCTCAAAAGTGCATATTCTAAGCTGCATAGCAGTAGAGAGGACAAAGTGTATAAACTCTTAAAAAAACAAAACTTACACATTTTCTTCTTTAAAAATGCTGCAATGACTTCTTAACTTCCTTGAGATATAGGCAATTCACAAGGCCCACTCAGCCATCTGTTTTTCTTGATTTCAGACCATTTCCATCTTTTTACAGAGACATGGATGCAAAAAATGTATGTGTATATATGTACATGTGCATGTTTGAATGAGGGTGTGCGTGTGCATGCATGAACACACACAGAGTTTAGGTTGTGTTCTCCATATCAAGTTTTCGAAGTGTTCTTTTCTTGAGGCAGTATATAACCAGTTATTTACCAGTAATTTTTTCTTAAAGTTATTATTTTTGAAACACAAAAACTTATTCAAACCCTTTTTCTCTTTTAACAGCCAAAAGCAGGTTGGGGGACTATAATAGACTTTCAAAGTCAATGGCACTAAATGTCCTTTTCATGGTAACAGAACTATTTGGTTTTTATTTTTGTATGGTCTTCAGGGGAGGTTATTGAAAACAATTTTTGTTAAGAGTTATAGGATTTGTGTCCAAATGTGTATTAGGAGAATGTTATGGTTTGAGTTATGTTCCCACAAAAGACATGTTGAAGTCCTAACCCTCCCTCAGTACTCAAAATGTGACTTTATTTGGAAATGGGGTCTTTGTAGGTGGAATCAAGTTAGGATGTGGTCATTAAGGTAGGCTTTAATTCATACGACTGGTGGTGTTATAAAAAGTGGAAAAGAGACACCAGCAGCGACAGACAGGGAGAAGATAGACGTGTGAATATACAGGGAAGACGCCATGCGAAACCAGAGGCAGACACTGGAGTGGTGCTTCTCCAAGCCAAGGCATGCTAAGGGTTACCAGCACTCACTGGAAGGCCAGACTCCTCCCTAGATCCCTCAGAGAGATCATGGCCTTGCTGACACCTTGATTTTGGACTTCTTGCCCTCAGAATTGTGAGAGAATAAATTTTTGTTGTTTTCAGCCATCCATGTTTGTGGTACTAATACTTTGTTGATGGCGACCCTATGAACTTAATACAGAGGGTGACTGCACTTCAGCTGCGAACATAGATGAACCCAAGAATGCCACAGCTGATAATGATTTCGCCTGCGACAATTGAGAATAGCACAGATAAGCTTTCCTCTCTAGAGACCATGCAAACCACTGATTCTTTTTGCCATGGTCTAAAGTCTAAAGGAAAATTATCAAATAGCAATACTAGGTAATATTGATTAAGTATTGATTAAATGCTGGGTCCTGTACTAAGCGCTTTGTGTATATATCATCTGGTTTAATCCTACAACTACCTGCGTAAGGTAGATACTGTCGTTATGCCCTTTTACAGATGAGGAAATTGAAGCACAGAGAAGTTGTCCAAAATTGTCCAAAGTTACAGAGCTAGGAGAACTGTGGTTTGAACTCAGACAGTTTGACCACAGAACCGACCCTGGAACCAGCTGTTCCAGGAACCAATTGTTCATTTCCTTTTTGACTTCTTCCAGAATTCCAGACAAAGAAACTTGCTCTAGAGTTTATAAGTGGTGCTAGAATTTATAGCTTTTTTGGAGGGGTAGAAATAGAAAGAAGGAAATGGATGTTGATAGAGTCCCATTGCAGGTGAGTGGCATGCTCATATATGCTAATCTATTTTATTACTTAATGCTCACAGCAACTCTTCAAGGTAGCTATTACTTGTGTAGGTTATAGACAAAGAAACTAGAGCCAAACAGACAAAGAAACTTGCTCTAGAGTTTATAAGTGGTGCTAGAATTTAACCTAAAACTAATAAATGGCTTTTGTTCAGTGCCTACTATGTTCTAGGTGCTCTACATACCTTTTCTCTTTGATCTTTACCATGATTTTGTAAGGTAGGTGTCTTTGGGAGTCATAAGAATGATATAGCAGAAATGAAAAGAAAATCTTGAGTGAGTCTCAGCCTTGGAAGACAGGCTATCTCTGAATTGCTGTGCTATTAAGAAAGAGAAGAAGCACTT
>NW_012148953.1:35446-36649 GCF_000956105.1 Propithecus coquereli
GTGACAGTTAAAAATTATGGAGATACCGAATGAGATTTTCCTGCTGACTTAGAATAGGTGATTAACAGTCTTAGCTTACAGCAAAGAGCCATTAAGTACCCCCAAGTTTAAAGAGAGAAATTCCAAGAGCCCATGAGAATTGGAGCCAGAAAACTCAATCAGGGATTGTTAGCCCAACCTTCACTCCAGCCCCCTCCCACTACCCATTCCAGACTATATGAAAGAGAATTGGGGAGACAAGGAGAGAAAGAGAAGCTCCATGGGCTTGCATTTCATACTGCATGCACATTTTCCTTCCTGTCCTCGTGAGATAGCTGGGCGTTTGTCAGCTTCTATTTCATCCATCGTGTTTTATGGGAGAGTCAGGAGCTGAGAGGTTTGGGAGGTATGGAGCCAGATCTAGCTTCCTTTTTCAGAGAACTGAGAAGTGGGAAGAGTCCCCATGGCCTTCTGATAAACCCTGAAAATCAACTCCTGAAAGAGCGAGCACATGGACTTCTGGCACTCAGCAGCAGAGGTGGCCATTCAAGGTTAGACAGGAAAGCATTACCAACCAATGAGGAGGAAGCTACAGTCACAAATGCTTTGTTAAGAGAACTTTGCTCTTCCTTTCTAGCTTGCCTCCTGTCAGCTCAACCCCAAAGAAGGGAGGCCTTGAAAAGGAGCAGGGCTGAATTAGTCTCCTGTTCACGCCCTACTCAGAGATGCTTAGTAAGAGTGAAAGAGCTGACCTGGCTCTGCTCTGCACACTCAAGTGTCTGTAGCCACAGACTTGGCCTTGGTAGGGATGGAGCTGAGGCAGGGATGAGATTCCAATGGGAAATGAGAGCAATTCTAAACTGGAGAGTGTTCTAATAACTGACAGTAAACTGAGATGCTGGAGACTTGCTAATATGTTGGACAAAACAAGGTTGAAAGCAGTGATTGTGGAAAAAAGCAGTCTACATCCAAAAAGTCAGTTAAATCAGTTTCTGTTTGGTTCCTTTGATCATGTTTGAGCTCTTTTTATAATTTTCTTTTGAATTTAGGATAAAACCACTGAAGCAATTCCCCTTAAAATTGCTAAAATTAAGCAGATAAAAACATAGCTTTTCATAGCCAAATATTTCTGGTGTTTCTTACATTTAATGACACATTAAAAATATTGCCTAAGAGAAGAAATTTTTGGAAAAAGAGAACAGCAGCAGCAGCAACAAAAACCTC
>NW_012148953.1:36699-38155 GCF_000956105.1 Propithecus coquereli
ACCTTAGTAAGTAGTTGAGAATCTGAGCTGTTAGAAATGAAACTCACTTAAATAAATAAGTACCAAGGTCAGAATGAATGGTCTTTTTCTTTATAAGCCTCGCTCTGCATGCCTTCAGAGTTGAGGTAGAAGCCATCTAGAATGCAGTCTTGTTCCTAAGCCTCTGAGAAGGATGTCATTACTCTTTCCACTTCGAAAGAGGAGTCTGTCAATCAAGTAAGCTTATTTTGCAGGTCCTGGAGGGGAGGAATAACACATTAAGTTTTACTCTCTCTTATTCTTGGTAACACTTTATCTCAAGTGCCCATTAACCAGCACACTCAATAACTCAGGCTGAATTATGATGAAAGCTCTCTCATGGGAGTCCAAGGCATCTGCATCAACCAGACACTGCCGTTAGTTTACGAGGATGAGTCTGTGATCATAGACCAACATAAGTAAAATACCACCAAGCCCCTTGTCTGGGAATCAGGAAAAGCCTGCCCTAATGAAGGATCAGAGGAAATTCCTTTGTTCTCTGGTTCTCTTGCATCACATCACCTGTACTACCTTAAGAAGTCAGTGGTTACACCTCATTTCTTCTTTTTATAATGACATATGTGACACTTCATCCTGGGATTCAGATCTTAATTTTTAAGTTCCTTTTTTCATGTCATGATAAAAAATTCTGGGGAATATAGAGTGTCGGCTTCCTTTCAGATTCATCATTTCAATATTTTCATCTGCTACAGCTGTTTAATTAGGAGAGGCTCCTTTTGGTGGGCTCCTTTTGTATAACTTTAATGAAACTGAAGAGCATGAAATGTGGTTTCCCTGCTTTTAAATGAAGCTACTTTTATAGAAATAAGATGAGAAATGGAGAAATTGTTGAAGTCACAGTGCATGAAATTAAGGGAGCCCAAACTGTAGTGGCAATAGTGCTTTTTTTTCTTCTTCTTCTTAAGTTGATGTTTTTGAGGACCAAGGTTGTAGTTGCTAACAATGGGACTGGTACTGTTTTTTCTTTTTCTTCTTCTTTTTTTTTAAGTTCATAGACTTCTCACAGACATGCCCTTAAGGAATCAATTTGTTGTTGTTTAGGAAAATTGTATGAAGCAAACTATGTGTGATAGAGGGTTATTTTCAAACAACACAAAAACAAATTAATGATGGCATCTACTTATGAGATAAAAATCTGAAACTGTGCTGAATCTTATATAAAGCAGGATTCAATGTGTAGAATTGAAACAGAATAATTACAAGAAAATTTCAAGCAACTTATGCTACAATCATGAGCCATGTATTTGGAGGCTCCACCAAACCAATAAGGTGTTAGTTATGTGATCATCATCAAAATTTCTATCATACTATTCTGAATCTATAAATATAAAGAAAAGAGATGAAGTGGAAATTTTCTCTTACATTTAATCAATGAGACAACCACTTTGGAGATTCAAGTACCAAATTCTGGAGGTCT
>NW_012148953.1:39180-41607 GCF_000956105.1 Propithecus coquereli
AAAACCACTGAAGCAATTCCCCTTAAAATTGCTAAAATTAAGCAGATAAAAACATAGCTTTTCATAGCCAAATATCTCTGGTGTTTCTTACATTTAATGACACATTAAAAATATTGCCTAAGAGAAGAAATTTCTGGAAAAAGAGAACAGCAGCAGCAGCAACAAAAACCTCCACAAAACCCCACAACATTGTTCTACCTTCATTTTAAACAGTGCAAAACCAAGTAAGTAGTGTTAGAGTTGTCCTTCTGGAATGATTAATTTTCTGTTTGAGCTATGGGTGATGAATTTTCTATCCTTCTTACGTCTCTGTCCCAGGTTTGCCTTTTTGAGAAGCTAACTCCGCGGTAGACGTTTGTGTGTGGGAGGTTTATTGGCGAGTTCTCTCTGGGTGGACGCTGGTGAGGGGGAAGAAGCAGGATTGAGGACAGTGAGAAGCTGAACTGTGATGCAGTCATGGAAAACACTAACATGGTATTTTAGAGTTGTCCCGAATTGGAGCTGGGGGCTGGGCCTTTACAACACCCCCAAAAAGACCCATCTTGGATGCAGGATGCTCTTGGGAAGGAAATGTGGCCCAACTAATCTGAGAAATTCAGCTGCCAATACTTCCAGCAGTGATGGGCTGGCAAACCAGCTCCCCAGGAAAAAGAAAAAAAAATAGCCTTCATTTGTAGTGTTTGCTGTTTTCTCTGGTATAAATATTCCCAACATGGCTGATTGCAAGCTGCTGTCATGATGTCACTGAATAATAGTTATGATGAGATGCACGCAAGTGGCTCTCGCAGGGCAGTAAAAGCCAGCTTGAGGCCATCCCTGGTTCTGTCCTTGCATGGGGAATCTAGCTGTGTACTGTGGCATCCACCACATTGACTTCTTTTCATGTAAAGAAGCATTTTAAAATCTTAATGAATTTTCAGCTACATTGGACACACCATAATAAATAGTTGCAAGTTTCAACTCAGTAAAATTAAATAACCCAGAGTGAGAAAGTCATTTATATTCTACGATATCCCAACAGCCTATTCTGATTTGGCAGTCTCAGGCTCTGAACCAACAACAACATCTGCTGACAATTTATTCTCTATTATCTTCTACCTACTACTTAACCTACTGGATCAAACAATTTTGTGTTCACTGTTCCCTATCCACCTGTAAGTTGGAGTGTTCACTTGTAAAAATCAAAATGTAGCTTAGAAAATTTTTCACACCCTGATTGGAATGCCTTTATAAAGTTTTCAAATATATAATATCATTTACTCCAATCCACCCCTGCCTTCAATCAATTTCTAATTTATTTTCCTGTGATTTCAGCCTAATTGACTTTCCGAAGGCTTAGGAAGGACAAACAGTGTAAAAGGACAGTTGAAAACAAAATGGAGACGTGCTTAATGATGGTGCATGCTGTTGACGTTTGCTTTTCTGGAACCCATGGACATTGCTGATCTCAAAGCTTGATTTGCTTTTCTCATCCATTCATCACTATTGGCTTGTTTTCTATCTGGGACTCTCTCTTCCCTCGTCCACTATGAAATTGAATGTAGTAGTACAACATCTCTCATTCTTGTCTCTGATCTAAGAAGAGATTGTGTGCTTGGAATGTAGGAGATACACGATAAATACATATTGTTTTGTTAAATGAGATTGTATTCCTCTAGCAATTGAAGGAGAATGGACAGAACCCATGAAATAAGACACAACAGGGATTTTCAAAACAGTAAGATATTTGCACTCTTTATAAGAATAGCTATCACTGGTATTCATTAATGTATAAAATAGATGTATTTGATTTTGATTTTTCATCCATTTAATTTCTTAGTTTGTCTTCCGTAAATTGATTTCTTTTATTTCTGCGAATGGCTCACTGGAATTGTCCTATCTTAGACAAGAAAGTCCTATAGTCCCTTCAAAGGGACAGAAATGTGAATGATTTATTAGTTATGACAAAGGCTAAGTTGTTGTGACAAAGGGAACCAAAAATAGAATGATTTCAGTAAGATAGAGTTTACTCTTTATGTAACACTTCAGCCAGTCCAGGCCAGGGAGGCAGGGGGCAGCCATGCTTCATGAAGGACATTCTTGAGAGACCCATATTTCACCTTGGTCTGCTCCATTCACCATCAGAGTGCTATCCCAACTGACAAGCCCCAAGCTGGATTCAGGGATGCTAACATGCCTGTGTTTCAGTTCATGAAAAAGGGAGAAGTCCAGAGCAAGAGATTTCTTTTTAACAAAGTGACAAGAAAGTTTCAAAATGCACAAATTACCTCTATTCACATTCCACTGGGAGCTGGAAAATGTAGTTACTAGCTGGATGCCCATGAAATTGTGTGAGAGCATCCACATTGTGACAAATGGCAGGATCTAAGAAAAATTAAATACATAGATATAGAGAACAAAACATTGGTTACTGTGGCGGGTTGGGGG
>NW_012148953.1:41657-43392 GCF_000956105.1 Propithecus coquereli
GTGGATAATAGACTTAAACCTAAGGCATGAAACTGTAAGAATTCTAGGAAAAAATTATTGAAACACAAAAATTTGGAGTAGCTCATCATTGCTGACAGCAATTGTCCCTGGCTTCTGTGCCCATGAAACTCAGTTTTGGAGCATTTTAAAAGTCCAGGTGCTCAGGTTTCACCCTAGACAGCTACTTTTAAACTGGGTACTGAGTGGATAGATTATGTATATAATCTTTTAAGTATATACATACAATTTTTTAATTTTAAAGGATAACATGCACATGATATTCTCCTCATCCCCTACAAAATCAATCACAGCAACAAAGGGCACATATGAAAATCAAAAGTCCACGTCACAACGTAAGATCTGTTCCCAGGCTTCAGGAGCAACTTCTAACTGCTGCAGCTTTTGTTCCTTTCACAACTGGTTCCATGATGCTAGATAATTACCTTCACCAGAAAAACCTCCTGAGTGAATCTTATTCACACCAAAGGTTGCCAAATACTGATCAGAGAATGAGGACCAGACTCATTGAGCTAACCTTCAAGGTTCTTCATAATCTTATTCTTTAACTACGTTCTGTGGATCTGATGTTCCAGGCACAGGAAGTTTCAGGAGTCTGGTGTCTTTTCTCACATTATTATCTCAGACTGGTTTGCCCTAACTTCTGTTCTCTGCCTATTATTATTATTTTATCCTTCATGCACTCACTTTAAATGCAATTCGTCTATGTAAGTGTCTTCTAATCTATTTTCCTATTGGTTTTTCTTTGTCGTTTTTCCTTGATCCTTCCAGAGTGCCAGTTTTATTCTACTTGGAACTAAGCGATGGCATTGCATGCTGTGCTCATTAAATGCACCATAATCCAACTGCATATCTTCAGAAGAGAGAGAGAGAGAGAAAGAAAGAGCAAGAGATGGTAAGTTGAAATCTGTTGTTTCCACAGTTGGAATCAGTTCTCCTGGTGTTTCTTATGGTGTTGGTCCTTGTGAGGCTTTTAAAGTACAGTTTGACTGTACTCAATTTTCACATTACTTCCTGACTTTAGAACCCTACTGTCTCAGCAAGATACTAGTCCCAGTTAATTAGTTTTTGCATGTGTCAGGGCAGCCTTCTTCTTTGGTCTGTATTTGACTACTTGCACACAGTATAACACAGTGCTTTCCAAGCGCCGTATTCCCTTTTGCTGTTGTTGTCACTTGAGAAAGGAAGTAACTGCTAAGTAAGTATAGCTTAGTGTTTAAGGTTCTAGGCTCCAGAGCCAATCTGCCGAGGTTTGGATCTTAGCTGAACCACATTTTTGGGTGGGATGACATGTATTCTCATTTTTGCAGGACAGCCCCTTTTTATACTTACTGTCCTAGCACCTGGTCCAGTTAGTATCTCCTTTCACTCTCAAAAGTGTCCTAATTTAGATGATAGACTGTATTATCACTCTCTTTTGGATTGACTGACCTGGTTTCTTTAAGCCTCAGCTTTTTACCTGTAAAATGTGGGAAACAGTGCTTTCTTAAAAGCTGTTTCTAAAGCATGAAGAGCAGAATTTTGCTTACTGGTAACTGGTAAACTTCGGCAAAAGTAAACTTTCAGTAAGCATCAGCCATATTTCATTCTTCCTTTGTTTTCATGCTGTGGAGTGTGTGTCTAAGTCGTAGAGTCCAGAACTCGTTCACCAATATTCAGGACTGTGGCTTACTCTACAATACTTCTTCCTTGCAGTTTTACTTTCAACCCTTGGAAA
>NW_012148953.1:52287-83076 GCF_000956105.1 Propithecus coquereli
TCTGGCCCCCTTAATTTCCATGGATATACTTCTTACCATCTTTTTTTGAGTCCCAGGGAAGATAATAAAGACCCTGTCCTTTACTGCATCAGGGTGAAGCTTAGGAACCCTGGGTGATAGTTCTCCCCAACAGTCCAGATGAAGTTCTTCATGATCTGGCGACTGGAAAACAATAGACAAATTTTCAGTCTAAAATATAACTGCAATTAAAAACTCCCAGTCAGAAAAGGGAAGAATTGGAAACATAATAGTCCTTAGTTATTACAGAGACTTCCTACCTTAGTGGTAGAATATGGTCTGTTATTAGCCCCTTGGCCACTCCTTTTTTTGCTTTCTGGGATAGCTCCCCTGTCCATTTTGCTCTGTGGACCCCGTCTTTATCCTTCATAAAAGTTCCACTTGTCAGGTTGTCTCTTGAAAGTGGATACTGAATACAGTTTTTGCAGCTGCTTCTACCTGAAGCAGGCATATGATTTCTTGGGTGACACAATTTCCTGAAAAATTTAGGCCTTCAATCTGTTTGCTTCCAATCATTTCTATTGACAGATAATAATTACATAAAGATTTTTTTTAGACATAGTTCTTATGCCTGTTGATTCTCTTTTACTGACAGACACCTCTGCCAAATCCATCCCCTAATTCCTTAGTTAGGCTTGGGCTGGAAGATAATAATCTTTAACTGATTTCTGTACTGACTGCATCTCATGCTAAGAAGTCTTTATGGCAAGTGTTTGAGAGAGGTTCCAGGTAATAGACTTAGGTTCTGCTATTCTTGGGTGTGGAACCGATTGGGTTTCCAATCCCGCAAGGCTTCAAATTTCTGGATTCTCAGGTGATTTATATTTCTTACTGCAGGCAAGGAGTGTCTCACTTAGCAGATTCATAACTCTTTATATGTCTGCTTGGGCAAATTCTTGCCCAAGTTTATCTTTTTCTTATGAATCTTGAAAAAATGGTAAGGAACAATAATCCCTACATTTCTGGTTGTTTCCCACCACTTCTTCTAGAGCTACAGGCTCCTTGGATATGCAGTCTGCTTTCTGAGCTGTATAGGCGAGATTTTTACCAAATTATTCAGCATGGCATAACAAGGGGTACAGAAGTTTAGCAGGCACTGTCTATTTCTTCACTGTCCACCAACTAATTTTTAAACAAGTTTAGAAACATATTTTAGGCTTTGTTATATACTATCTTGCTTCCAGGTACTAATGTCTGTATTATTATTATAATTCGGTGTTATTGTGATGACAATTATTCTGTACTATCGTTAATTTCTTGGCTAAGCCAAGGTTATGGTTATGTTGCTATAACAAAGAGATCCAAAATTAAAATGACTCATGTAAGAAATATTAGTTTGGCTGGTCCAGGCTCTCAGGGCAGTTCTGCTATACAAAGTCCCTAATGGACTTAGACTTCTTCCATTTTGTTGTACCTCCAACCTCCACAAATGCCTGTTGTTGTAGAAGAGAGGTAGAATGGATTTGGGGGAACTATCCCATAGTCTATCACAAATCATTAGCAAGTAGACCCACAAATGTTTCAGATAAGGTTAATTGATATCTTAGAAACCACTACACTATGCCCTCAATCTGATGGTCCTCTTGTTTCACAAATAGTAAGAATCTTAAGCCATTCTGCACAAATGCCTTTTTAACTGGAATCATGAAATCACTCATTATTTCCCAACTGATTGTAGCTCAGCCCCCTTAGGGGGCAGTTGGACGTGTGTGAGGATATTTTGAGTATATTTTAAATGTCTATGGTCCGAATGTTTGTGTCCCCTCAAAATCCAAATCTAACCACCCATGTGATGGATTTAGGAGGTAGGCTTTTGGGAGGTGATTAGGTCATGAGAGCAGAGCTCTTGTGAATAGGATTAGTGCCCTTATAAACAGAACCCAAGAAAGCTGCCTTGCCCCTTTCACCATGTGAGGACACAGCAAAAAGATGCCTTGTATGAACCAGAAAGTAGGCCCTCGCCAGACACCAAATCTGCCAGCATCTTGATCTTGGACTTCCCAACTTCTAAAACTGTGAGAAATAAATTTATGTCATTTACAAGCTGCCCAATTTACAGCACTTTTGTTACAGCAGCCTGCACAGACTAAGACATCTAGGGGCTGTTCCTGGCATTTAATACTCAAGTGGCATCAGTTTAAGATGCGGGGCATTCCCTCACAGTTAAGCATTGTGTGAAAAACAAAATTTCCTATTCTATGCCCCTCATTTTCAGGTCTTTAGTATCAGATGTTAGACTAGAATGCATGTTTTCTGACTATCTGTTGGGCTTACTTTCTAAAATCCAATCCCCAAGGGACAGTCTTAATAGAAACTACACTTTTTAAATTATAGTTTTTAAAAATCTGTGCTATTGGTTTCCATCTGTTCTATGGTAGCAGCAACTTACCTGCATAATTCTGTCTTTTCCTATCATAGTTGAAGAGTGAAAAATCTGTTAAAAATAGAATGACAGTTGTAGGGGAAAGAAATAAAAATCTAAATACAGCATCTCTATATGCATATATAAATAGGAATATAAACAGACAAATATAGACTGCGACTATAAAGCTATAAGACTTTATTTTGGTATGAGGTTTTTGAAGTCGATCTCATTGCTTCATATTCATGCTTGTGTATATGTGGGTGCTGTGCTTTCCCCATTCAAACGAAAAATGTTTAGGAGTGGAGTATGAAGCCATTGGGCAGGAGTGCCTGAGCCCATGGGCAATGGGCAGACACCTGTAGATTGAGTGTCGGAACAAAGGTTTCTTGGGACCAAGAAACCAAGAGAAGGAAAGAAGAAAGGGAAAGACCCCAAGTCATGAATCCCAAAGGTACCATTGCAGAAACAAGCCAGCAGCAAGTTTTCACCCAGGTAGGTGGTCAGGGAACAAGCCAGGAGACACCAGAAAAAGGAGGTCTCAACATTGAATAACAATGCAGCCTGGTTATACCTTTTATGTCCCCTGCTGTGAACGAAATACTAGCAACAACAAAATAAAGTGGTCATAAAGCAAAGCAATGTCAATAACAATAATAAACATCAATAACAGAATTCCCAGGGAAAACCACTGTGGTACCTGGAAGGGAGAATGAAAAAAGGAAACGATAAATATGTCATCTTGACTGGAGGCACACAAGATAGCTCTCAGAACAAATCGTGACATATTTTTCTTAGCCTATTGAGTATACAAAAGAGCATATTGTGACTGCAAGTCCAACAATGCCACTGAGGAGGGACATAGTACCATTTGGCTTAGTAGTTTTCTGTCTTTACCTTTCGTGTATTGTTTAATACATGAAAAAGACTCTGTTAAAAATAGGGATGACAGTTTTTGGAGAAAAAATATAAAGCTAAGTACATTATGTATATAGGCACAAATAGGATTATAAACACAGAAAGATGGAAAAAGACACAAGAAAACTGTGTCACTGACAGCACAATCTGCACTGGGAATGGGTACAAAGATACACCCTTTTTAGTAGGTTCCCGAGCTGTTTATTTTTACACAGGCATTGTGCAGAGGGTTGAGAATGTGAGAGCTTAGTGTAACAGGACAGCTTGCTTGCTCTTTTTAGAGTCTACAACTGTCAGGTCTGGAGCTCCTGTGAGTTCCTTATTGTGTTCTGATTTTAAATGGCTCCATATATGGTTTAAAAAGAGTGTAACATTGTTTGTCTCCTTAAAAACCTGTCCCATCTTTACTGCTGTACAGTTACTACTTAGTGGCATTTTCAAATCCATTACCAGGGAAGGCCACCTGTACGAACTTTACCTACTCCTTTACTCAGAACTCTAGTATGACTTCACTGTTCTAACTTCTGTCTTTTCTCTGTGAATGGTCCCTACCCCTCTCCAGGCACATCAAATTTAGCTTTTTTACTTAGTGGGTGTGTTTGAAAGATGAGCTATCTAGCTACTCACTAGTCTACATACCATACTTCTCCTTAGTTTGCATTGTCTAGTCTGAGTTCAAGAGGTTAGAATGGGAGGAAGTGGGAAATAGGTAATGAATTCTGCAAGAGCATTATTCTTCCTTTCCCTCATTCCTGGCTAATCTCATTGTTGAGCCTTTCATGACACAGTTGCTTGGGTCACCCACATATTTCTTTGCCATCCTCTGGCTGGATTTCAGCCTTTGCTGTGGTAAGTCAGAGTGAATCAAGAGGGAGAACCTTGAAAAATTAGAGCATTAAGGGACCTTAAGGACTATTTGCTTCATTTCTTCTTTCGCAGGCTGGGAACTGGGATGTGTGGTACACTAGCTGGGGAAGCTAATGAGGACAGAAGTAGTCCTGGAAACCAGGTCTCCTTCCGGCCTATCTCCAACAGGCCATGCATATTTCCTTGCCGTCATCAAGAGACTGCATAATGGTAGCCAAGTATTTGCTCTATAAATAGACACTTCTCAGAGTGCTTTATTCTTTATGTCCTATATAATAACACTGTCGCTAGCAGCAATTTCTGCCATTACACGGTTAGCAAACATAAGAATGAAAAACCCCTCTCCCCTCATATTTTTTCTTTCTATTTTGTGACTTTTCTCCAAGGAAGATCTGAATAGAATATAAAAAGATGAGGATGTTTGAATCGCCCCCACCACTCCTTTGCTCTGTGTAATTCTTGTATTTGGGGGAAAAATTGTATCCTTATTCCAATTTCCTAAGAAGATGGTGGATTCCTGTGCCCCAGTTGGAAATACCTTTCTATTTTATTCGTATCCGTATCTACTTTGATTTAATCTTGAAGTGCAAAGTGCTATTTGACTGCCTTGGCTAATATCTTGGGTAGCTACACACCACTGTAATTGTAGTCATGAAAATCCTTCCTCATGGGTGATTGTGTCCCCTTCTCTTTGTGACAGTGTTCTTCTCAGTTAAAATGTGTTCAGGTGTGTATTTCCTGGTGGGCTTGTGACTATCAAATGGAGTCAAGAGAAACATTATCATTTTCTGAAAAATAAGTACCTGAAAAGCATTTGTTAGGGATTTGTGGGAAACCCAGAGGTCTGGGTAGATAGCCATGGTATGATATGTTCTTTATTTGTCCATTTATTTGTGCTTTTTTTCATTCAATAGATATTTAGTGCATTTTTACTATGTGCTATGGAATACTGTACTGAATAACACAATCCCTGCCTTCTGGGAGCTTATAGTCTAGTTGGGGAGGTAGATAAAAATATGAATTATTATATAACCTGGTTTGATAATCATTCTGAGAAAGGCATATTGAAAGAATCATAGAGGGAGTGGAAAGATATTGAATTTCACTTGATCTGTGAAGGAAGGAAAGTCTTCTGGGCATAGTGATGCTTGAGTGAGTGTTTAAGGATAGGTAGGCATTGGCCAGGTAGTCAGGGAAAGATCACAGACAGCCTTCTTAGACAAACTCAGACTTTGTACTGTATCACAAAGTTAATGGAAAGCTATTGAAGCATACTGTGTTCAGATTTATGGATTAGGAAACTGACCTGGGCAATAGGGTGGATTGGGGGGAGGTGGTGAGATTGAAGGCCGAGAGATGGGTTAAGAGTTAAGTGCAGTAGTTCAAACAGAAATGTTGGTAGCTTGAAAGAAGGCTGTAATAGTTGCGGATTGGTAGCAGGGGTCCAGAGCTGTTGTAGTGTTAGACTTGATTGAGTGTGGAGAATGAAGCAGACTAGAATGGCGTAGGGCAACTGAATTGGTACCATTTGCTGTGACAGGAAGAGGAGGGCATGTTATCTGAGGTGGATGAGATTGGGGTTAGGAAGCACGGAGGGAAATGTCTGCAGTGCATGCAAATCAATCTGTCTTAGAGTCAGGGAGCACATAGTTCTGTGTGATATTAGGCAAGAGATACAGATTTGTTGGTCTTCAGTGCATTTTTTGGAAGCTGAAAACATGCATATGGATGTGGCAACCAGGAAGAGAGACCAAATGAAATAGCGGGCATAAATCAGGTTTCTGGATTCAAATCTCAGCTCCAGCATTTAGGGGATGTGTAACTGTGGGCAAGTTCCCTCACCTCTCCAAGCCTTGCCTACCTTATTTGCATAATGGGAATACTCGTAGTAACTATCTTATGACACATGCAAAGTCCTTAGTCAAGTGCCTGGCTCAGTGTAAATACCAGTCAATATTGACTACTATTATTGATACTATTAAATCGAGAGTTTAAGGTGGGAGCTGAAAGGAACCCCTGCAGATGAGGGGTATTTAACATTTCGGAGAGAAGCAGAGTGAGAGGAACAGCAAGGAGATTGGGGGTCAACCATGAGCAAGAGACAACTTGGAGCTGGGAGGGGGATACATTGCAGAAGTGCGTGGGCAGCAATGCCAGCTACTACCGTGAGCCCCAGAAACAGCAGGTTTGGTAAACAATGTAATACTTTCAAAGAACAACCACTACAGAATGTGGAAACAGAAGGCAGACCCTAGTGGTTTTGCAAGAAATGGAAGATGAGATGATAGAGACAGGGAGTGTAGAATACTGTTGTAATAAGTTTATAAAAATTATAAAAATGAAGAGAGTCTCAGTATCTAGAGGAGGTTTTGAAGAAGAGAGAGGGCTTTTGTGAAGATGGGAGGAAACTGGCATGTTCATAACTGAAGGAAAACAGAAAACTATGCAGGATGCTGAGACCCAGGTTAAAACCCAACGATGCTCTCTCCTTCCCATGCTGTATGAAGTGTGTTTAGTCTTGAGGACCAAAGTTATAGGAGAAAAAAGGTAGAGAACTAACTTTAGCTGATTGCCCGACATTGTGCAAGGTGCTTTCCATTCAGTCATTTATGGAATCTCCATGGAGACGTAGCAACAAAGTTTCCCATTAACAATTCATATTTCCCACTCCAAGAAACTAAGACTTAAAAAGAGTAGGTAATTCACTCAAGGTGACAAATAAAGGTTGGGCTTTGACCACGCCTCTGTCTCTTTCAAAGCTTGTATTGTGTCTCCTGGGCTATTTTTCATTTAAAGGACAGGTTTTTGGAGCCTGTGTATTTATTATGATGGATGACTGGAGCAGACAGCACTCTGCCCACATACCCTTGGATCCCTTCACCTTTTTCCTGCTCACTGGATCTGATGCCGTTTTTCCTTACAGCTGCCACCTGCTCCTCTTTGGAAAGCTACCCTCGGGTGGTAAGAGGCTTTCCTGTGCATGGGAAGAGTGAAAAACGCCTAGAAAATTAAGTCTCTGCTGCCACCCCATGCTCCTAGCCCCTAACAATGCTTGATGGATGCTGTGGTGTAATACCCAGCGCTCTGATCCCTGATATAAACACTCCAAGGTGTGACTTATACTGTCACCAGATTTCTTCCAGGAAATTGAGCTAGTTACCCTCTATGGCACTTTGCTTGATATCATATCTTCACCTGGTCTCTGTTTCGATTTCCTGTGGGTGCCATAACAAATTATCACAACTTTAATGACTTAAAACAATACAAATTCTTTACTTATTATTTTATAGTTCTGCAAGTCAGATATCCTGTATGGTCTTGCTGGCTAAAAGGTTTTGGCAGTCTATGCTTCTTTTTGTAGGCTCTAGGGAAGAATCTTTTTCCCTGTTCATTCAGGTTCTGGCAGAATTCCGTTCCACGTGGCTGAGGTCCTGTTCCCTTGCTGGCTGTCCCCTGGGCACCAGGAGCACCTCTTAGCTCTTAGAGGCCTCCCTCTAGTGCTCACACATAACCTCCAACACCCAAGAGCCAGCACAGAGCATCAGATCCTTCTCATGCTGCCTTCTCCCTGACCTACGCTTCTGCTTCTCATTTAAGGACTCTTGGGATAAAATTGGGCCTATTATATATAATCCAGGGTAATCTCTCTTTTTTGTGGTCAGCTGACTGGCAACAGTAATTCCATCTGCAACTTGAATTCCTGTTTGCCATATAAGGCAACATCTTCATAGGCTCTGGGTGTTGAGAGGTGGACATCCGGAGAAAGGGCAGGGACATTATTCTGCCACCACGACCTTCTCTCTTTGTCTCACTTCCTCACTCCTCTGATGGCTTTTTCCAGAAACAGTTTCTAATAAAGTTTCTAATTCACTTTCACGAGAATCTCTTTCTCAGGGTCTGCATTTACAGAATTCAACCAAAGACAAGGATGAATACTCTGAATTCAAGAATGGTTTTGGTTAGTGAGTTGGGAATGGCCAGTGGGGAGCTTAGACCAACACTTTAAGTACTGTCAGACAACATCCACTACTCTGCCTGTGTGTAAACTCGCTGGACTGATCGGCCTCTGGCAGCCAAACAGGAAGAATAGGAGGCACCTGGCTAATGAGATTCTCCCTGCTCATCTGAAATCCTCTGCACCTCATCCGCGCAGCACCCTCGGCAGCCTTGCCTACCAGCGTGTCTCTGTGCACAGCATTTATAAATACAAGCATGTGATTCTGTGCACTTGTCAAAAGTGGCCGCTTGTTAGTTAGCACAGACACCAGCCAAGGCTGGCCCAGCCCTGGTGCTATGTGGTGAGGCATAGAAAATGAACATGCTACCCAGTTCAGGGTCAATATGCAAAATAGGAAAGGGAAAAACAGAAACTTGACAGCCTGTCATGATGATTATTAGCTGTCTCCCAGCGTCTTGGGGGCTCCGATTGCCATGTGCACATTTAGCCAGTCAGAGTTCTATAACAACTCTTTCTCTCACTCTTCTCTTGCTGCGTGCATTGCTTGGGTACCTTTCATCATGCACCAAATTCCTTGTTCTCTCGGCACACAGATGGTCCAGTTATTCCCACTGCAGCAGGGTCCCTGGTGATGTGGGTACATATATTTAAACCTAGGACATTTTCTGATGTGTTAGCCAGGTGTATCACACGCTCTGCCAGGTGATAAAAGGGGGAGTTCAAACAGAGCACACCCTGCTAAGCAGAGTTTACATCTGGTACTTGAAAACATCACTTCAGAAACCATTAGTTGGAAGGCCATGACCGAAGGAGGCCTCTTTGCTAATGGTTGTGATATATGCCCCACGCTTACTTTTCCTTTGCCTTTACTCCCTTTCTTTCCCCAAACCTAAAGCTCCAATTTACACTTCCACTTCCCTTTACAACAAAATCCTCACTCCCTGAAATGTACACCTACATTCCAGACTCCACATGACAGCTACGTTCATAATACCGCCCATGAAAAGGCTTTTATGATCTTGAATTTTATACTTCTCAACGTTTTTTTACCACTACTTACAAAATATACATTCTTAATATCCCACCAAAGGGGAGCAGATGAAAAAGAGAAATACCATAAAATAATTCAGCGAAGACCTAATAAAAGATGCAATCAATCAAGTGAGTGACAGTAACAGTTTCTTTCAACATCAAATCTAATGGCTTCTTTTTCTAGTACAAAAGTGCTCCATTAACAGTGTGAGTCTTTTATTTAGGTAATTCACACGAGTGGTTGCCAGATGTAGTTTATTTTCAGGAGGGCACACTTATAGAAGGAGCACACTGAGCCGGAGACAGAGTTATCTCCATTGAACATACTCTCTAATGACCTTTCAGAGTGAAAATAGCAGTGAAATCCTAAAACCGAAACCCTCGAAATCAGATCCAAGTAGCACTTCTCATTTAAAATGATGGTGGGATGTCAGGGCTGGTCTATGGAGAATTATGGAGTAACTCTGCCTCACTCTTGTTCCGCAATGCACAGCCTTGCTGGGTCAAGGCCCAGACTTCATGTCTTCTCTGACTTCCTTGCTTCAATCGAAACTTCCATGTTTTAAGTCCTCTTTCCCTCAAATACTCGTTCTCTACAAGGTACTTCAATCAATTCAGGTTCACTAATGTATTCACTGTGTACAATGATTGATACATTTCTACTCTGAGGATCCATTATGTAACAGACACCTTCTGAAGATGAGGCCTGTTATCCCAGAGAAGCGGCGAAAACGATGTCAAGTGGAGAGAGAAGGAAATGGGCTTTTTCGCAAAAGAGGCTTGGGTTGAAATTCAGACTTGTTCTGCATTAACTAGTGCCTTTGGATACATTATCCATCTCCTAAGACACTTACGTCCTATTTTGATGAAAGTGTAGATAACAGTGCCTAAATTATTCCTTCACTGGAAAATATATATTGAAAATCTACTTTTTTTTACATTAAATTTTTAAATTCCAAACTGCTATAATTTTTAGCAGCTAGTCAATTGTCTTTTTTCTCTTTTTAATTTTTTTCTCTTCTTCTTCTTGTTCTTTTATTTCAAAGTATTACGGGGGGTACAAATGTTTTTGGTTATATGGATCACTTTTGTAATGCTTGAGTCACAGCTACAAGTGTTCCCATCACTCAAACAGTGTGCATTGTACCCATTAGGTAGGTTTTTGCCCCTCTCTTTCTCCCACCCACCCCCTACTTGATTTCCACTGAGTTTTACTTCCCTCTATGCACATGTCTGCTCATTGGTTAGTACCAATCTAATAGTGAGTACATGTGGTGTTTGTTTTTCTGTTCTTTACATACTTCGCTTAGGATAATGGTCTCCAGTTCCATCCAAATTGTTGCAAAAGGCATTAATTGATCTTTTTTATGGCTGAGTAGTACTCCATGGTATGCATATGCCACATTTTGTTAATCCATTCATGAACTGATGGGCACTTGAGTTGATTCCACATCTTTGCAGTTATGAATTGTGCTACAATAAACAAACATTCAAGTTCAGGTGACTTTTTGATAAAATGACTTCTTTTCCTTTGGGTGGATACCCAGTAGTGGGATTGTTGGAGCAAATGGCTGGTCTACTTTTAGTTCTTAGAGGAACCTCCACGCTGTTTTCCATAGAGATTGTACTAATTTACAGTCCAACCAACAGTGTGTAAGTGTTGCTTTCTCTCTGCATTCATGCCAGCATCTATTGTTTTTGGACTTTTTAATAAAAGCCACTCTAACAGGGGTAAGGTGATTGAATGAGAAGAGGTAGATTAAAATGCCTAATGCAAAGTTTGCCTAAAAGTAATTTTCCTAAAAAGTTATTAAAAAGATAGTGAAAAGTTCTAGGAAGATAGTTTTGAGTATGTGTAGCTTTTGCTGTCTTTCAATTCATAGCATATTCACATCCAAATTCTCATCATAATCTAGCTGCAAATCTACTGACCACAGTGGGGCTGGCTTTGGGTGTCATGTATTTAAAGTGATTCAGAAGATGCTGGGGACATCAAGATCTTATTCTAGTGAAATGCAATAGACAATCTTATTCCGGGAAAAGTCCATCCAATGTTGAGAAGACAGGCAAATGTCTTAAATTAAAGATGACTTTTTATGATTGGATAGATAAATAGCTTCCTAGGTTAATAATCTAGGGGATAGAAGTATTTAGGGATAAGAACTCTGTCCTAAGAGTAAGGGGAATAGAGTTTACATCTTGGGTGTGTTATTTAATAGGTATATGCCTTATGCCTTAAGAAAAATCATTTATACTTTTCATGCCTTAATTTCTTTATTTATAAAGTGATTGGATGTAGCACATTTTCTTTACGATTATTTCTAGGTTAAGAATTCTTAAAAACTTTGCTCTCATAACATCTCATTGTAGGAGCTACCGTTGCACAGGCTGTATTTGGGTCAAGGGTTGATAAAACCCTTATAAGAACTTCAGTTTCCTTCCACATTTTATTTGACCAAGTTTTCTCCCTTTTTTTCTTCTTTCGCCTTTCTCACTCTCTCTGCTAAATCTCTTATGTTGGAGAGGTGAGGCTATGAATAGAATTTACTTAATACAGGGCTTACAGGAGAATTGTATCCCTGAAACATTCAATAAGCTACTTTGTTAGTTTAACGACAAAGAGAAGATTCAGACAAGTGAGTGAGATGCTTTACTAGAATAGGTAGAGAAGGGCTTCTAAAACAATGAACAATTCTTGGGTAAGGACCAAATATCATTGCGCTGAAGGTAAGTGGAAGAAGACAAGCAGATCAAAGTCATGTGGCTTGTTCAATAGAGCAAAAGAAGAGTCAAGGCTCATGTCTACTGAGTTTTCACCAAGTAAGTGCTTTAGTAAAACCTTAGGAAGATGCTTTTAGTAACTTGACAATGATAGAAAACTGAGGATGAGAAAATTTAATTTTACTACGTCAAATTACACTATTAGGAAGTGGCATAGTTAGCACTGGATTCAAGTTTTTTGGCTCCAAAGCCAGGGCTGTTTCCTGCTACCTGAAAATATGGGTTTGGACAGAAATGAGATACGAGCCCTAGATGGTAGTCCCTTGAATATGACAGGCACTGAGAAAATCAACAAGGAAGCTGAGTTGAAGGACATTTCTATTATTATACATACTTTTTTTTTTGGATAGGGGAGGTTGTTTTATCTGCTGCTTGGATTAGAGTAAAGGGAAACATAGGCTATTGCTTCTTGGCATGCATATGCTTTCTGAGGTTAGGTAGTTGTGGATAGTATGGAAAAACTTAAGATAAAAAGCATTTTAAAGTGGGAAAGAATGTGTGTGCATATGTGTGTGTGTATTTGTTGAAGTGTTATTTGGATGACTCACTGAGAAGATAGGTTAATGCATTCACTGAATTTTTTAGTCGTTTAAAGAATAATCTACTCTCTTTTCTCATGCCAGAATAAAAGAGCTTCCCAAAGAGTCACATAAAAAATAAAATAAGATATACCAAGCTATGTTGTCCTTGAACCTCTCTTCACACACTTGTTTAAAATTAATATACTTGAATAGAATAACACACCTATCTGTGGCACCCAGTGGCTTAGAGCTTTATATAATGCATGTTAATAAACAAGGAGAATGTGGTTCCTGCCACACTCATTTTGTTTTCATCCTCCTGATGGAGTTCTTGCTGTCAGAGGCTTCTTCTCAGATAATGAAAGGCAACACAAGACGTACACACTCATTCCTTCCTCCCCTCAATCCTCTGTCCTGTCATCTCTGAGCAACAGAACTTTTCATTAGTGTTCATTTTAATAAGCCAATTTCTTTGAGTTTTTAAGTGACAACTTTTAAATTAGTGGGGATCTATGCCAGTTTTTCAAAGGGGGGCATCAACATGTTACTCTCTCACAATTAAGTTTTAATTAGCAAGGTCATTTCTAATTTTAAGAGGATGCAGCAGGGCACTTTCTCTCTCCCTCACTATTTTGGTAATGTCGGGGTGATAATGGAACAATATATTTTATCAGGATGCTTCTTGATAATGTCAATAATGTCAACAAGGCAGTAAGCCAGAGCTAATCCCTTCAGTACTTATACATAGGTTTTCTTTCTCATTATAATTCTGCCTTGTGTGTATGTCCTGCTTCTGTGACTCA
Source organism: Propithecus coquereli (assembly GCF_000956105.1). NCBI lineage: Eukaryota > Metazoa > Chordata > Mammalia > Primates > Indriidae > Propithecus > Propithecus coquereli. The sequence goes on from NW_012148953.1 coordinate 65,548, forward strand.
ATGGATGCATATGAAGAAGAACTTCACAAAGCATTTTCTAACTCGTGTTTTCTCACTCCAGTTAAATCATTTAAAATTGTTCAGAGAGAAGAAATAAAACTTGATACTAAGTTTGGGCAAAAGTTGCAGGGGGAAAACATCCAAAAGGTTTTAATGAAGAAAATTCATTTACAACTGGAGACTCAGTAAGAGGGTAAGTCAAATCAAGGCTGTTTGCTGGGGCACCGCTGCCTACCTAAGTACTTTCTGTAGATTCAGGGGTGATGAGTCGGAGTGCTGAGCTTTGATTTTGTCTTCTCAGTGGTCCTCAACCTTTTTGGCACCAGAGACTGGTTTCATGGAAGACAATGTTTCCACAGACAGGGTGGGTGGGGGAGGCAGAGTTGAGGCGGTGATGTCAGTGATGGGGGTGGCTATAAATACAGATGAAGCTTTGCTTGCTTGCCTGCTGTTCACCTCTTGCTGTGTGTCCCGGTTCCTAACAGGCCGTGGACCAGTATTGGTCCGCATCCTGGGGGTTGGGGACTGCAGTTCTACAGGCTGCGCAGCACTTTGGCCTCCCAGCTGCTTTAGAAGCACGTAACCATCAGTGTTGTTGACTACACATCCTATCATTGGTGGACTCTCCAAATCTCGTTGTCCACAGCCCCCAAATCACGTGCAGAAGGCTTTTGAATTGGACGCTCAGATTGAGCTATGGGGCTGGTGTATATTAATTACAACCTCTTTACAAAAGCCCAGATACGGCTAGTTAGGGCAGGCCAGTCGCTCTAACAAATAGAGCAAAATATCTAAAAGTTCAAAACAAGTTTATTTCTCTCTCATTTAACAGTTTAGAAAGACGTTCCCATTTGTACGCGTCTTTCAGAGTCATCCCATAGCATCAAGTTCAATGTGTAACTCTGAGCTATAAAAGATAAACTAAATGTTTTCTAAAAAATACCTTTTCCAGTCTAATACCATATATATCTTTTTTTTTTTAAAAAGTTTTATTTTGTTTTTAATTGACAGATAATAATTGCAGGTATTTATGGGGACAGTGTAATGTTTGATAACATGTATATATATTGTGTAATGATCAAAATACAGTAATTAGCATATCCATTACCTTAAATATTTGTCATTTCTTTAAGATGAGAGCATTTAAAATCTTTTCTTCTAGTTGTTTTGAAATATGCAATACATTATCGTTAACTATAGTCACCCTACTGTGCAGTAGAGTACCAGGACTTACTCTTCCTGTCGAACTGTAACTGTGGACCAAGCTCTCACAGAAGTAGAGAGTAGAATAGTTGTTACCGGAGGCTTGGGGAGAGGTTGGTTATATCCTATGTTTTGAAAGTTGCCAAAACACTTGGACATAAGATGTTTATAGAAGATTTGAAGTTAATTGCTGTGTTTTCTGTTTAAAAAAATTGAAGTCTTGATTTGACTTGTAGTCCATTATTGTGCACATCTGTGCACAACAACAGTAGGAGATGGTATAGTCTGGTATCAAGCTCTCAGAAATAAAAAATTTAGAATTGGAGGGGACTTCACAGATCTTCTAGTTCTGGGGGAAACTGACAATGAAATGAATGTAACTGGAAAACATGTTTGCGGCTGGAAATTAAAGAATCATATGAGACTGAGGTAGATTTTTTATTGGTTTTTAATTCCCACTTTCTTGCTTGGAGTATAATCACTGTTACTAAGGTAATTTTTCAAAGTGATTGAAAAAGTGTGTGTGTGTTGGGATTTAGCCAGATGAGTGATATTCTTATACCTCAGTGCCATGGTGATGGTAGCTGTTGAAGAGATTTTGTTAATGAAATTATTTCTTATTGAGGTCCCAGTTTTCTGGGATCTGCTGTGGCTCCTCCTGGCTGTGCAGCTTAGAGGGAGTAGAAAGGTGATTATGCAATCAGAAAAGAAGCCAGCATAGAATTTCAACTCAAGGCAAAAAACTTTTACATTGACATATCATTCAGTCTTCATGGCAAACTCTCTTATTAATTTAAGCTCCACTGAAATCTGCCTTGTATTATTTGGAGCTTATTTATGGTTAATTATTTTGCTTTCTAGACCTATATTGTTTAAATATCAAATAGATATTGGTAAGTAATGCTGGCAACTTTTCTTCTTTCATAACTGCCAGTATTCTTTCCTATGTTAAGAAGCCATATCTTGTTATTCTTAAGGAAGGCTATCATTTTCTCCAAAAGAGGGACTGAGTGTTATTGCGGAATCTGACCAACAACTTGATCGGGAAAAACGTGTGGAAAGTAGAAAGCAAAAACACTGTGTCTCCTACCACAGGCTTTCACACAGCTCCCACAGAGCTATTAAACTCTTCCTGAAACGGATCAATTTTATCTGTAAAATAGGTAAAAAATGTATCCCAGCAAGATCAACCCTGAACTGTTCCTAACTTTAAAAAGCAACAAGAAGACATAAGTAGGGCTTTTATTTGACAGAACAGAAACACATGAGATAGTATCCAGCGACAAAAGTGGAAATGTACTTCGCTTCCAATGCGGGTTGCATGCCAATGTCAGACCTGTTGAGAAAGCATTTAATATTATCATCCATAGAAAGAATGTTTATGTTTACAAGGCAGTCTGGCAAGCTGAATCTTTTCCCTCAATATCTCTGTCTATACTCAAGATCTCTGTGGCAGTGGATAATTCAATTCAACAAATATTTATTGAACAACTATTATGAACAAATCTGTGTGTAAGATTCTCCAGGGCTTAAAAAAGCAAGCAAGACATAAACCATGCTGCCAAGGAATTATAAACTTGACATGAGTAAGAAAAGTAACCAAATAAAAATATAACAAGACACAATATGATATGTCATTGGCCTTTATGCAAGCATATACTGATGGATGTTCAAACGGATTAGTGAAAATATTTTGCACAATTGAATTAAACATTAACTCATAAACTCTTAATTAACACAGTTAATTAACATTAACTTTTAAGCACAGGCTATGTTTTATGTTCTTTATAACACTAAGTATTCAATACAAATAATACATTTTGTAAGGTTTTCAAATCACTGAGGTTTTATCCATTGGATGTTCATTAGCAACTGTTATACCATGAAATCACTAGAAAACAAAAGCCTCCCTTGTAAATAGTTGGATTTGCCCTAGTGAAGAATGCCTTTGGCCATTTATTTCTCACATTTAATGGATTCTTGATAAATTCCTTATAAAGATAATAGTGGACTAAATTCCAGGTAAAAATATAGAGTCAAAATATAATTCTTGCTTCCTTTGAAACAGTGATATCCCCAGGACTGCGTGTGTCTTGAAGAAGTGACAAGAATTATGTGAGGGCATTTACACCCCAACTTTAGCCCTATTGCAATTAGAGATCCTAGTGCATGAAGAGCCTAAAATAATCTGTACTGGGCCCATAAAACCATGTATACTTGGGTTACTTCTATTTTTCCAATTGTTTTAACAGCTTCTCACCACGTAATTTGTATTGTCAGTTCTTCTGAATGAATCCCTAAAATTCTACTGGAAATACATATCTTGGGGGACATGAGGGATAGGCTTATGAGACACCTAAAAGAGGTGGGTGGAGGCTTCATACTTCAGCTTTAAGACTACAACTTATTTGAGTGTGAGGATTAGACTTTCTATTATACTAACATTTCCAACAGCATAATTCATAATAGACATTTATGTTGACTCAGAATATTAAAGGTAGGGCCACTTCTGCTCTAGGTATCCAGTCTGAGAAATGACCACAGTTGGTTCAGATTTTTAATTAAACTATTTATTTATTTATTTAATTGTTCAAACAGCCAGCAGATGTTATGTCTTTGAAGGAATTACTGTACTGCATGTGACAAACTTTGGGACATATGTAAGTCTGTTTTCCTCACACACTATGTCCTAACAAGCCAGTGAGAGACAGACAATAGTATAATATGGCCTTGAGTTCAAATTATAGAATTCAAACCTTAAAATATTAAAATATATGTAAGGCTGAATCAGGCTGTGCTTACAGCTTGGTAATAAATCACATTTTCTACTCACTGCTCTAATTTTAAGAACTAGCAATTGGAAACTAGAGGCATAAAAGAATAGGCTTGGAATGAATTTTAAGGAATAATCTAGTTCATTTTTCTGCCATTGGCAGATTTTGCCTAAACTCTTCTTTAGTGGGGAGAATCTCTCCTATTTGGAAATGCCTGCTGGGAAGAAAATTCTAGCATTCCCTATAAAACCATTATGATCTGTGGAAACAACTCGTTTCCTTCAAAAATAAATAGTTCTCTAAGCTATTTTGTTTCTGGCAATGCCTATTTCAGGAATAGTAAATGCCAGTGTAAGTGTCGCTCTTTCTTAAGGTTTTAGGGGAATATATGAGGTGGAGTGGAATATGTACTCAACAGTAAAGAAAAAAATTTTTTCTTCCAGATCAAGGTTAATTCTAATAAGGAAATAGAAAGTCCATTACTAATGCCTTTGCATTAAAGCTCACTTCCTCTTGAGTGAACCTGAAGGATGTTCTTGCATATCAATGCTGTACCAAAGGCTTTCATTATCTCTGTGGTTTTGTTTATTTAAATATTTTCCCCACATGTGATTTCTTCATGTAGAAACTAAATAGATGAAAATACATGTCTTTTAAGAAGCCTGTAAATCTTTCTTTAATGAAGGTGCCCTTCAGTGCGACAGGCCTATTTGGGGATTGTTCAAAGATGAATTTACTTCCATTAATGTTTTTTATTTTACTTTTGATCAGGATTGGCAACGTACAAATCAAATGGCAACTAAATTTCTCCTTTTTGATAACGGATAACTGATTGTTCTCAACACAACAGGATTTAGGCCTATGTGGAGAAAGGTTAATCATTCTACGTTGGTGACCCCAGGAAAACTGCCTTAGTTAAGCAGAAAAAAGAATTGTTATTTGGTTAGTTGGTTGTATAATTTAAGCCACTAACCACATAAGCATGGCAATGTGCTGTGACTGAAAAGCAAATAACTCGCCCTTGTCAAAAAAATGTAGCTTTTTTTTCTAGCTGTGAAATTAACTATCAATTCATATGCAATCCCAGATCAAAAACGGTGGTGCACCAGACGCACTGGTGCATGAGAATGGAAGTAATTGTTTGTGGTTTTCATGAGAAGATTGCCAGTTTTCAGCATTTAAATTATACACAAACTGCTTTTTACATCTCTAATTGTAGCTCTGTTGTTTTCAGGGAGGGTCGAATTGACATTGACAAACATAGACTTAGAAAAAATACAAAGACATGAAAACAGCACTAAATTTGCCCCCAAAATGATTCAGTGAATAATGCTGTAATGTTCTATTTATTCCTCGATATGCCAAAATTTCCTTTTTTCCCCTAAGGAGTGGTGCTGACTTTGGTTAGTTAATGAGAAATAGTAACCGCAGAGAGGTTGAGTAAATCAAGCACATGACTTTTGTGAATTATTGTATGCCTGCTCTTTTATTTATTTTTTAAGAGAGATTTAAATTTAATGTACTCTGTTGCCTTTTTCTTTTCTTTAACTCAAAATTTTCCATTTACCTCCAGCGCTTAATTGACCTATACCAGCTTTCCCATTCAAAGCTCGCTACAATAACATTTTAGCTCTGGGGAAAAGTAAAAACAGGATCCCATTAGTAATACTCTACTCATCACTTTTTGCTTTAGTTCTTGACTTTTCTGTAAAATAAGGCCACTAATCTTTCAGGCCTAAAGAATGAAAAACTGGCTTATCAGAGAAACAAAACAATGTAACAAAGAAGTAATTCAGATTTTGACTTTGTAAAGCCAATTGAATATGTGGTGTTAATTCTAGTGTACAAACAACTGCAACGAAAAATGATCGCCGAATCCACAATTCAGGATTGGTTTCTTTTGAAAAATAGTTTTGATTAGAGGGTCATACTGAGTTAAAAATACGGTTATGAAAATAAACAATAGCTTAGCAAGAGGGAATTCAAAGTACATATGTTGGGGAAAAGGGCCATGCTAAAGCAGAAAACAAATGAAAAAAAATGGAAAAAAACGCTTCTACATTTGGGCAGTGTTACATAGAAAACTTTCCACATTTTGCTTGGCACAACATTTTAAAGGTTCACACAGTGAGAATAATTAGCAGAAGCCATTTACGTACACACACGTCCAGAAGAGCTGCGCCCCATGCACACTTGCAGAGGACTGTTTCAGGGGAAGAGTCACTGTTTCCCTTTAAACCTCTAAGGAAAGCAAGGAGCGCTTTGCCCCATAATGTTCACAAGCTCTGAAGGAGAAAGCGATGTGGGAGATTGACATAGCCAGCTAACTTGGTGCTTCCTTAAGTTGCGTGCCACTTACTGGTTTTCTATTCTTTGCACCTGATCCAGAGTGTGGCCTGCAGGACCCAGACCACCTAGAGACTGACTTCTTTGCCCGGCCTCATTCCTACCTCCCTCTGCTTCGTTGCTCTTGCTTCACTGCAGTCTTCAAATAATTGAAGGAATGCCAAGTGCAATACAGAGTCGGTTTAATTTGTGTCGAACCGAAGAGTGGAAATTGTAGGACCACCAGCTTTAGCTCAAGAAAAGTGAGACCTTTCTCTTGGGTTTAGGAATTTAAAACTGGAATGGGCTGCTTCTGCAAGTAAGAGCCCTCCGCTGGTACAGGGGCATAAACGTGGGATGGACAACTGACAGGGAGGTTTCACAGGACATTGAGTAGGGGGGCAGATGAGATGACCTATAAAGTTCCTTTCCCTTCCAATACATACTTTATTTTGATTTCTTTTTTGGAGTTTTACAATACATTTTATTTTTTATTTTTTTTTTATTTCAGCATATTACAGGGGTACAAATGTCATTTTGATTTATTTTAAAATTCCGTCTCAGCTTTTGCTTTCTCGGCTGTGAGTCTGCTACTGTTCCTGGTTCTCTAGGAGCTGTGGGGTGCAGCTGTGCTGTGCGGCAGTGGAGGTGGCAGAACATCGAATTCTACCATAAATTACATCCTCTTCATCACCACCGTCCCCTCATTTGCACGTGTGTTGCCGGAAGAGTGGCCACCAAGGATTTGATAATGCATTTGAAGAAATGCCCAATAATGTCCCTGGGGACCAAGATTTTCTTTTACGTTTTAGAAACACAAATTTGCCTGCCAGTCCCACATGTGGCTTAGATTAAATTAGAGGGAGCTATAAATTACAGCACTTTAATTCGATTTGGAAAAGATTCCACTAAGCCATTATAATGACCTCTGTGGTGTACCTGAAAAATTGACCTCCCCATCCCCAACAGCAGAGTTTTACAAAGCACCCTGTTTCTCAAACGCAATGATAATTCTACTAACCTCTCACTGAAAGTCAGGTAACCTCAATTTATTTTCTAGTAGATTTTCCGCAGCCCATGTCTTTTCTTTTGATTTGGCTTCTATTTTTATGTGAAAGATTTGGGCTGAGTCACCTGAATTCTCTTTTCTCTTTGTGGCTATTGGCATGTATGACAAGAGAATATCTTGAAATATTAATATCTGTGCTTTCCTTTCTCCCATTTTCCCCTCAAGACCTTTCCTCTAGTCAATCACAGATATCTATTTTGCCTCTGGGGAGATGTAGGGTTGTTTCATGGGACTGGAAATAGTAAGAAGCAATCAGTCAATGTTCTTTATTTTTAACTTCCCAAACAGGCTTTTGAGAATCGAAAGGGAAAGCCTGAGGGTAGCAGAGCAAAGAGTTTATATCACAGCAATAGATTTGGACAAATGGAAAGAACCATTCCACCTTCTCATACCCCTACTCTGTGATCTGGAAGGAGAGCTACGTGGGAGAAAGGAGGAGAGATTGGGCATGCCCTGAGAAGAAGTCTAGAGTGGCAGACGAGAGGATTTGGGGAGACTTTTTGAGAGGAGCAGGCCAGCTTGGAAATGTCTAGTGCCATTGGGGGCCATCCTGCAGGGTGTGGGGAAGCTGAGGAATTTCCTGCAGGGAAGCCTTGATTGCCTGGTGAGAGAAAATTATGTACATACCAGGTGGAGGAGTCAGGTTAGTTGTAAGTATCATTGTCTGTGGACTTTCCATTAGTAGCTCAACTACATATCCCTGATGGTTTAGCCAACAGAAGCATGCCCACCTAGGTCCAAGCTGTCACTAAGTCCCATGTAAATTGTCTTATGTGGACACTTTCTTCCTTTCAATAGTCTGAGGCACTTGAATCTTACTACTTCCCAAGCTGAAAGTGAGATCTCTTACTATCCAGATTAGAGGTGGTTTGATGGAAAGGAAGCCCCAGTACCACTATTAATGAGACTGAAGTGTTGTGAAAACTATATCATTGCATGTAGATTTATGGATGTTTAGACATGATTAGTTTTTATGTTTTTGGTTACTGACTAAATTTGGCAAAAGGATCACTGAATTTAGCCACGTTAGCACCATAGTTTTAACAATGGAAGTTAGTCAGCTATAGACAGGGAACTATGGCATCTTTAACCACCCCACGCTCAGAGTAATCAAATCCTATATGATGACAAGTACCTAATGTAAGTAAACAAGATAATACTTGATATTTACAAGGAAAATAGACACTATTCTGAAGGAGCAAACTATGGATATTTTCACTGGAATGGTTTTTTCCAATGAACAAAGAATTTTGCCCGTAGTGACTGTATTAGTTATCTATTACTTCATAACAAACCACCAAAAAACTTAGTGGCTTAAAACGATAGTTAATCATTTATAATCTCTCATGGTTTCTGTGGCTCAGGAATTCCAACAGTGCTTAGCAGGAATGGCTTATCTCTGCTCTGTGATATCTGGGGCCTTAGGTGAAAGACTGAAAAGTGGGGGTTAAATTATATTGTATTTGGGATATTTGCTAGGAGAGCAGATTTCAGGTGCTCTTACTATACATAAACAAAAAGGGTAACTGTGTGAGATGATGGATATGTTAATTTGTTTGGTTATGGTAATAATCTCACTATGTATAAGTATATCAAAACATCATGTGGTATGCCCTAAATAGATACAATATTAAAAAATTGAGGAGTTGGAATCATCCTGAGGCTCATTTACTCTCATGTCTTGTGGCAGATGCAGACTATAGACTGTTGGCTGTGGGCCTCACTGCAGCTGTTGGCTGGAACATCCACATGTGACTTTCTCAAGTGGCCTGAGCTTCCTTACAACATGGTGGTTGGGTTACAGGGCAAACACCCTTGTATAGAGAGAGTGACAGAGAAATAAAGGTAGAAACCTTATTGACTTTTATGAACTTTTATGAACTATCCTTCTAAGTCAAGCAGCTAATTACTTCCACTAAATTCTATTCGTTAAGGCAGTTAAACCGATTGACTCAGTTTCAGGGGGAAGGAACACAGATGCCACCTCTCAATGCAAACATATCAATGTCACATTATTAAGGAATCCGGAATGGAATATATATTGGTACGAGCATCTGGGAAAGAGACTCTCTGCCACAGTGGACTGGTATATTCAAAACACAACAGGTCAAGAGAGGACACGGTGAATTCTAACAGCATACGATTTTCAAAGAAAGAAACCAAGAACTAAAAACTGTTCAATGTTTTATAATAAACTTCCTGGGAATTTTGGGTAAAGTGACATTCTCCTGAAATGGAGAGAGAGACTTTCATCAAAATTGACTTTCAATTTCATAGAAGTGTAATTAATTTGTCTTGGAATGTAATAGAGATATTGTACATTATCATGATTTATATCTACCAATTTTATCTCAAGATGCTTTGTCATATTTTTCTACTTTTCCTATTTTTCTCATTTAAAATAATACTTTTTGATATCTGGAATGGGAGAATATCCTCAAACTTTTAACTAAAATTCTTAGGCTATAAAGTGAGATTCATATTTTATACATTTAATTTTAATGTCTATATGATGAACACATACATTATTAAAAAGTAGTATGTTAAAATTATCTAAGTGGAAGAAAAATAACTATTTCTATCTTTCTCTTTTTTTTTTTTTTTCTGTATCGGTTAGGTTGCTTTAGGCTATGACTTCATAATGACTTTACCAGTGTGGATGTCTATTAGCTCACTAATAAGAATTCAAGAAACAGGGCTTCTCAGGGCACAATGGGTCGGGGCTCTGGCTCCCCTTCTCTGAGTCTATTAGCTCTGCTTCCTCAGTGTGCTGGTGTGAGCTCAATCAGTAGCAGGTGGCTTTAGCAGTTCTAGGCCTCACATCTACAGACAGCGATGACAAGCACCAAGAGATGGTCTCTTCTGATGTTTCCTTCTTGGGAATGAGGAAACTTTTCCCAGGAGATCTTCTTTATCTCATATCTCTTTGGTTAGAACTGGGTCCCATGCCAGCCTCAAACCATTACTGACAAAAGAAAAAGACCATTTTGATGAGTTTCTACCAAAGAAGATTTAACTCTTGAGAGCTGGGAGGGTCATTTTCTAAATTTTCTAAATGAGGAGTCTGTAAACTATAGCCTATGGGTCAAATCTAGCCCTTTGCCTGTTTGGTACAAAAGTTTTATTGGGTCATAGCCATTCATTTACATAGTGTCTACGTCCTCTTTTGCACTAAAACTGCAGAGTTGAGTAGTTGCAACAGAGACCATGTCACATGAAAAGCTGAAAATATTTACTATCTGTCCCTTTATAGAAAAAGTTTGCTGACTCTTAACTCAAATCACAGAACAAAATTGGGGCTCTGTCAGCATGAGGGAAAAAGAGGAAAGATGTTGCATAAGCAATGGTGACTACTAAAGTTCCTACTTAATTTTCCAAAAAGTACCTTATGCTAATTTCCACAACCCTTATAGACATTATTACATTTATATGGTGACATTTTATGCTGTTATTTATATCAGTCGTCCTGTTAATTATTAAGGTTATATATAACTGCATGTAAATTACAGTTTTTCTATGCTCTGGATTTCAGGGCATAATCTACTGTCACAGGTTGTACCTTTTCCCCTTGCTTTGTAGAGTTGCCATAAAGCCCTACTGACCTCTAATTCTATCAGTAACCATATCACATTTTCTACTCAGTATTGTTCTGAGCCAAAATTTGCAGAATGAATTAACTAGAATGAAACTTTATGAAGGACCCATTCTATTTAAATATTAATGTGGTTTTTATTTCTATCCACAGGTCAATTTCATTCTAAGCAGAGACCAATGCAGATGAATCATAACAATTTCCTGGGGTGCCTGGGGGTACCCCGGGTCCACTGTTGGTGTGTGAAGGTGGAGGGGGCATCAATTCAAGCATATGTTCTGACTCAGACTTTTTAGAATAGATAATGTGAAACCTATCTTCTATTCAAGAACAAACTCGTTATAAGCAATGCAGAAAATCTACTTCCTAGGTAATATTGCCTTGAATACATTGGCCTAAAAGATTCATTATGAGAAATATTATTAGTTGAAGGCTGGTAGAAGATATGCAGTCTAGCTATATATTCCCCTAGAATCTAGATATTTAAAATTATATCCTTCATTCAAGCTTAATTACCTGAGAATATATACTTGGGTCGTTATTTTGATTATTCTTAGAGTTGTTGTTATCAAATAAATCTTCTTTATTGTGCCTTGATTTGGCACTGAGGAACTCTATAAGAAATAGCCATGTGCAAATCCCTATTGCACAAATTGCAGAGATGTTGTTGAAGATAATGCTGGCCTCACAACTCCAAGAACTGTGTCAGTTTCAGTAGCACAAAAACTGGTCCTATTCCTGAGTACCTGGGTTGTTTCTTTCACTTATAGTTGCTGAGAATTTTTTTCGGCAGGATGTTTTCAAATACGATTATATATGGACTTCAAGTAAAACATATCAGAGTAACAGGCAACCTTTGGTTGAAACAGGGTGGCAGCTGGAGGCTGTCCTTAGTGCCCTGAGAGAGTTTTGGGGAAAATCCCAGGCTCCCCTGAGCTAGACTGGAAGCCTCCCACGAACCTATTGCATTCTCACTTAGCTTTACCCACCAAGAAGCCCAAAGTCAAATTTGCAGTCCAGTTTTAAATTGTCTAACTTACTTTGCTTAACCCAATGACTGGACCCTCACTTTACATTTCTCTGAATTCTATATGTTTAACAACGGCAAAAACGTCTTATTGTGTAAGAAAAAAAATCATTTTCATAGAATGCTTCTAATCCCTTTTTAGAAAGGGTAAAACATACTTTGATAATTACAAATATTTCTAAGATTGTGACCAAGACTCTATAATAAGCTCATTACATAATTATTTTATGCAGCATAATAAGCCCTCTGTCAGATTCTTCCTGTAGTTTTCCAAACCACAGGTAAACACAGAGATTAGCACCTATATTTTAAAAGTGTTTGCTGGCCTCCCTGTCACCAGAAGGCACAGTTGATAAAAGTGAGAATTGTAGGTGGAGGCATCTTATAAAAGTTGGTTCTATTTCTCGCATGGAATCATTTTTTCCTCTTGAGATTCAGAGATTATATTCAATATAGCTTCCTTCATTCTCATGAAGCCAGCTGAAATTCTAGCTGGTAACATGCTTCATTTTTTCATCTGTTAGCTTTTATCACAGCAGAGTGGCAGACCTTTCAAGGGGCTTTCTCACAACCTCTCTGGGATTTTGCTCCTGCTCTTATAAAGACTCTCAACTTTTGTGAAAGCATTAAGAACCCGTACCATGCAAACCACCAGACACTCAGTCTTTGACACTCTTCTATGTGGCATTTCTATAATGCTTACATCTGTAAAAACCCAGGTCTCTCTGGAATCAGTTGAAAATATGAAACACTTTTTTTTTTTTTTTTAAGAAAAGTGATATGTAGATATCTTAGCAAATTCAGCTGTCTCTGGTAAAAGTGGTGGGAGAGGTTCAGATAAGGTGTCCCCAAGTGATAGCTGGAGTTGAAGTAAAATGTGCGTGGAGGCTAGTGCTGCTTCACAGGCATCCTTTCCTCTTGGGAGACTCCTCTTTCCCTGAACCACCAGGCATTCCATTGTGGGTCCAGGAAGAGTTTCCATGTTTTGGTAGCATTGCCCGCCCCCCCGCCTTCTGCTTTTAGTTCCAGTGGCTTAAACATTTCTGGGTGTGTAAGTGAAATAACAAAAATAGGATCTTCAGTCTTAGATCTGATATTCTCTCTAATTGAACAGCTGTATTCAAAGAGTGATGGTTAGTAGATAGATTGAACCTGAGCAGATAGATAATAGGAGAGATAATAGAATCCTGATCACTTTCATTTCAACACACTCCCAGAATAGCTACATATATGAATAAAAAATAGTGGTGGGATTAGCTGCTTTAGTAGGGGCAGTGATAAACCAGAACATGTCTAAAGAACAAGGTCCGAGGGAAAATATTAGAAAAAAATACCTTATGAGAAAAAGGTGAAGAAATGAAGTAATTTTACCCAGAAAAGAGAAGAAATGTGTGCGTATCTGTGGGATGTGTATGTGTGTGTGAATATGAGTATGTTTATTGGTATGCAGGGGTGATGGAGAGAGAAGTTTGAGGAAGATTTGATCATATGGAAGTGGAAAAGATATCATTAGAATGCAAACTCTATTTGTGGCTTAAAAGCTTGCAATATATAAAAATTTTTTCTTCAGCAATTACATGATAGCAAATGAAAAGTTCCCAAGAATAATATGTTTTTTTGTGTCACTGAATTTGCAGTTGCTGATGGTTTTCCAATAATTGTTAGACCCCTCTTAGAGGAATCTTGTATACAGGTTGGTTTACAGAACTCAAACTAAAAGCCTCTCCAACTCTGAACTATCATAATTCTCTAATTTTAGTTCAGACTGACATTTTTGTTCCTGATTTCACCTGGCTACGGTTATGTAGGTTCCAAAATAGGCATGACTGTGATACTCTTCCTGGTGTGTTCTTAGATATTACTATGGAATTATGACTGTTATTTGACTTTTTCGTGATTGGAGAAGTTTCAGACAGCTGGAAGTTCTTTCAGCAAAGAAAAGAAAGCTGAACATTGCACCTCTTTCAAGATGGGAGGTTGTAGTGTTTGTCCTGTGCCTAATTCTTGCATTAGACAATTTCTTCACACCATAGCATACTATAGCAGCTTCCTTGGTTCTGTAGAGAATTAACTGTTTCCCTAAACTTCTAAGTTACTTCTACTGGAATGATTTGTGGGTAGAGAGAATAGAATCTAATAAGTTCTAAATGTGAATATTATTATCAATTACTTATTAAGGTTGGCAATTTCCTTGTCTCTCTTCTACTTTACCCAGCCACGCCTTCCTGCCACTTTGTTTCTTAAGGAACATATACTCAAAGGCACAATCCAGGCGAATGTGCACTCGGACATGTGACCCCCTGTATCAATCTAGGTCCACGATGGCCCATCCAATTAGTACAATTCATAGAAGGTTTGATAAAGATGCTATTTGCAAAGATGTGGGAAGGGTGTAAGGAAAGTACAGTAGCTAGTGTAGTATTCAGGGAATAGTCCAGTGGATCTCCTACTACCTCTAGGCCTGAAAGGAGGAGGGAGGAGACAATTACTATTTAATAGCACCTGAAAGGAGAGGGTCATGTTGAGAGAGCTGCCTTGGGAGGAGTTTTGACCTTAGGTTGAAACTTAGAGCCAATCTGAGGCAAGTAAGCAGGAAACCAGGAGAACAAATACCCTGACGCTGTGGTGTGATCTAATCTGGTCTTTCTGTCTCTCTCTTCTCTCCTGCCAGGACTCTCCATTTTATACCCTGTAGCTTTTGAAGCCACAAGTAGAGTTTGCATGTAACGATGGCTCCTCTCCTTCTTCCATAGGCCAGCCCTCAGCAGCCTCCCTCTGATGTGGTCCACATGCTAAGGCTCCTGGACTAGAGGAGACCCTGGAGAAAGGTGGAGGGTGAATTTCAAGGGGCAAATGGCAAACTTCTGGTGCCCAACATACCTGTGCTGGTCGCAAGGGTGGAGTCTTGGCAAGACCTTGATTGCATCATTTATTCTTCTCCCTGAATGCCTAGAGCAGATCATTTAGGCCTTTCGCTTTAAATGCCACCTAAGACAGTATAACATGAGTAACATGAAGGGACAGAACTTGGAGGAAGAAAATAACTGTTCCTTATCCTTCTCTCATCAAAAGGTTCACTCTCCAGTTTAGTGGCCCTGAATCACATATTATTTCCTTTCTGACCTGTGGTGTGTAGAGTTCCACTTTTCACAGGGGTAAAGTAGAACGCTTTTCTTGAGTTTTTCCCTTGTGTTGAGAATGAAAAATGTCAGGGGGCAGAACCCACAGCCATCCTGAAATTCTCAGGGAAACTTATCATCTTGAAATTGCGCTTGGAAAAGAGACCTGAAAACAGTGCTAGGGTGTGTACATCTACTCCTACTAACTTTAATGTTATAGCGCCCCTAGTGGAACATTAGTCCGTTAAGATTTTTCTTCCTTTTGTAGACTCCTTGGGGAATAAACATTTTAAAGAGGTGTTGGCTAACATTACTCCCTCTGTTTGATATCACAGCCTGTGTTTGACATTTGCTTCTTTCTCACATATTGCTGAGTGAGAAATCAGAATATTAAACTCACGAAACCCAGGGCAAGGATTTGGTCTATAATGTCACCTAAAATGCCATGCTGAAAGTCATACCAGGATTTTAAAACAGATGTCTTTAGCAGATTTTTTGTTGATCTGACAGAGACCATGACTGATTTTCAAAGCTCGATGGAAGTTGTTTAATGAACAAAAATAAAGGCGATAGGCTGGGAAAGAGAGGGGCTAAATGCACAGAACATTTGGTGCAGAGCACGTTAAGTACCGTCTTCTCATTTTCTGTCAGCCTTACTCAGTACAACGAGCAAAGTAATGGTTTAAGGATGGACTGATATTCTCTTGGTCTTGCCAGAGTTAGATGAGGCAATGATAAATGGTGTGCATTAATGTGTATATTATTGGCACAAACTTGGAAGTTGAGAGATACTGTGTGTTGCAACATGATACAGAAAACATGATCATGCTGATTTTATACTTTCAAAATTATTTAAATAGATCTCTGGCAAATTATTTTCTACTTGTTAATCTAGATCTGGGGTTGGCAAACTTTTTATGTAAAGGGCCAGATAATAAATATTTTAGACGTTGAAGACCAGAGGGTCTGTCACAACTACTCAACTCATCACTGGAGTCTAAAAGTTGCCATCTACAGTGCACAAATGAAAGGAATGGCTTTGTTCCATTTCAACTGTATCTACAAAAACAGGTATGAACTGGGCTTGGCCTGCAGGCTGTAATTTGCAGATCTTGACCTAGATATAAACATTTTTTATCTGCTTTTTCTAAAATTTTGTATATTAATGACTTGATAAAATCTGGTGATACACAGACTCTGAAACCCTCGTCACTTAGTTTTAGAGGCATTCAGTAAATTGGGTATTAAAAAAGCCTGGATCCTCACTGTTTCCTTTTAAACTCTTAAGTACAACATGGCTTCAGATATTTTATCAAATTAGAGTTGTGAAGCACTTAAGAATTCAGAATATTAGGAGATCATCACATCCCTGGCAGTGACCATCAGCAGACAATTATATCCAGGTGGGTGCTATTACATTTAAATGATATCCTGGAGCATCTGATGTTTTTATGGCTTCAAAGCAAAATATTATTATGGCAAATAATGCATCAATGTGATACAGCCATAGCTCAGAGAGGCATGCATTTTTCCTTAATTGAAATGGATCCATCAAAGGACCAAGAAGCTGTACTAAATATGAATAGGGGAAAATTTATCTCTAATTTGAGAAGAATGAATTTATTCTATCATGAGATGTAAACAAGCTATGATTTTTCTTCATTTACTGACTCTTCTTTTTTGCCTATGTCAATGCCCTTCAGCTCAAGACCAACAGGAACCCATTTATATTTGAACAAGTCGTGTGTACTAATTGCAGCGAGAAAGGACACACATCATGAGGACTGACCAAAACGACCTTGAAGTTCCCCTTAGTTTGATTGTACTTGAAACAGATTTCTTCCTGACTTTAGGCCCCTGACCCCCCTTGTCTTAGAGCATCTACTTCAGAAAACTTGCAGTTATAATATTTTTTCTCTATCCCTTTGAGAAGTAACTCTTCTCTCAGCCTTTTGCAAGTTTTACAACCCAGAAATGTCTTTCTCAAGAACCTGGGCGCCATCCCTTGAAACATAGTCATCAAGGAAGAGAAAACCACCTTATTTTCCAGTCTCTGTGGGAAGTGTAAGCTTAAATTTAATAATTGCCAACTAGCAAACACAGATGGCCTAATGGCATTGCCTTCCCTCCCTCCAAAGTCCTCCAGTGCTTCTCCACTAGTCACCCCAGCACTTAAAAACTCTCCTGCCTTTTATTTCAGCAGACTGCGTTCAACCTCCCACTCCTGTGCAATAATGTTGAATAAAATCTTCCTTGCCTGTTTAACTCTACCAAGTGCAACTTCTCTTTGACAGGAACTATGGGTAATCTGAGTAAGGGGGAGTTAGAACTTGCAGGATTTGAGCTTTGGTTTGGGTAATTTTGGGGAGGGTCTAAGGAAGTGGGAGCTTACTCTGTCAGGAAGCAGGGAAATTCTATGA
>NW_012148953.1:85096-86694 GCF_000956105.1 Propithecus coquereli
TTGTTCACTCAATCTGTTTTCGCTCTCTTCTTTCTGGCTTGATGTTCTCTATCTTGAATTCCTATTGTTCTAGGTCTGTGCTGCCCAATATAAAAATCATTAGCCACATGTGGCTATTTTAATTTAAATTCAATAAAATTAAATGAAGTTTAAAAATTCAGTTTATTGGTTGCACTAGCTACATTTCAAGTACTCAAAAGCGACATGTAGCTAGTGGCTACCACATTGGGCAGGGCAGATACAGAACGTTTCTGTCATCTCAGAAAAGTTCTACTGGGCAATGCTTCCCCAGACTATAACAATAGCCTCACTGTCTCCAAAATTGGGTGCATTCTCAAGCAAAGCCAAGCCCATGTTATCCTATTATTTGCTGCCATAACTAATTTTTTCAAAGGGCCAATCTAGATATTTTGCTCCTTTCATTAAAAATCTTTAGTGGGTGTCTCATTAACTTCAGAATTAAATTCAAACTCCTGGCCCTGGTATTCACAATGCTCTGAGACCTAATCCCATTTTCCACTCATACAATTAGCAAATATTTTTTAAATGCTGATACTCAGTTCTGGCAAAGGAAACAGTAAGACTGGTTGTCTCGCATACTACTGGTAAATTGCCAGCTTTCTGGAAATAAATATACAGCAAATGTAGCAAGATACTTAAAATGAGTATATCGTTTACTCCACTATTTTCATTTCTGGTAATCTAATCTTTAAAAACTAGCTAGATATGTCTGTCACCCATGAAATATAAAATCTCAAAGGCTGGAATAATGTTTCTGAAGTTTAAATTTATCGTTGTGTCTTTAGTATATGACACAGTACCTGGCCGAGTTTTAGTACTAAATAATATTACTGGGTAAACGAGTGCAGGAGAAAAATAAATGTAATTGTGATCATTAATGCTTGGAGGGTTCAGGGAACTCTGTAAGATCTTCCCCCTCCCTTTTTTGATGATAGAGTTGGAGAAATCGATGTGGGAAAAGAGGAGATACCCGTGGAAATGAACTGGAGGAATGTCAAAGGTTTAATTTTGTATTATTGTTAATGTTAATCCTCTTCAGGCTGTGTAAACTTTGTTCAGTTAAACAAATACTCCAAAAGACAAAGATTTTATATTTACTGGGAAATTCACAGTTTCAAGTGCCTGTGTGTTTTCAGTGTCCTTAGGAACCTTAGCAAATAACTAACAGATTTGCATTTTCCTTCCACCTAGAGTGAAAGGTCTCTAGGTCCCTTACTGAACAATGACATTAAATAAACACTTGGAAAACAGGCACAGAGTTGGTAGAAGGGATTTGGGTTGATCTTTGATTTTGGAATAGATTACTCACAGATACTGTAGCCCAGTAAAGAGGATAGAATGAAAATTACATTTATAATTATATTTGTGCTCACTCCATATATACTGTTAGCATAAGGTTTTAAAAATCATGACTTTTATATATCAAGCAGGTCAGGTAATTTTAAAACAAATATCCTGTTGAAAGTGAAGCAAACTCATGTAGTAGGGGGAAAAAGGGATCCTGATATATTACAACCAGTATCTTAAAAAAAATTACATTAAAAGAAATTCATGCATAGGATTTCACCACCAAGTCA
>NW_012148953.1:86744-89006 GCF_000956105.1 Propithecus coquereli
TTTGCAAGTTTTACAACCCAGAAATGTCTTTCTCAAGAACCTGGGCGCCATCCCTTGAAACATAGTCATCAAGGAAGAGAAAACCACCTTATTTTCCAGTCTCTGTGGGAAGTGTAAGCTTAAATTTAATAATTGCCAACTAGCAAACACAGATGGCCTAATCGCATTGCCTTCCCTCCCTCCAAAGTCCTCCAGTGCTTCTCCACTAGTCACCCCAGCACTTAAAAACTCTCCTGCCTTTTATTTCAGCAGACTGCGTTCAACCTCCCACTCCTGTGCAATAATGTTGAATAAAATCTTCCTTGCCTGTTTAACTCTACCAAGTGCAACTTCTCTTTGACAGGAACTATGGGTAATCTGAGTAAGGGGGAGTTAGAACTTGCAGGATTTGAGCTTTGGTTTGGGTAATTTTGGGGAGGGTCTAAGGAAGTGGGAGCTTACTCTGTCAGGAAGCAGGGAAATTCTATGAGTGAGTCTCTCAGTAAATCTTATTTATAGGGAGGGCAGGCTAGAGTAAGGACAAAGCTATAATTGGTCAAGAAGTAGCAGTCACTCATTTAATGAGAGAGAAAACTTTTTATGTTTTGTGGATTGCACAGTAAACTTGTTTTTTTCTCGCTTTATCATGGTCTCAGAGTGACTTTGTCTGATGTTGATGTCCTGTGAAACCATTTATGTTCAACAGGGGAACAAAATGTCCTAACTGTGAGCGGCAGGTCAGACTAGCTTGTAGTAACACTGAGGCCTAGTTGTGAGGTCAAACCAGCTCCCAGACGTCAGGGGCTGCTGCCTTTTTTTTTCCCTTCACTTTTTTACACGAAAAAGAAAATATTGCTATTGCAAATGTGAAACTTCTTAAGGCTTAGGACAAAATAATGGTTTGGGAATTTACTTTTTCAGATCGGAAAGGTCCATTCAGACATATACACATACACAAACATATATACTCTATTTCCCTCTCTGTCTCTCTCTATTCTCATAATAACAATAGTGTCTGATTAACTATGATCTTGATGAACTAGGAGGATACTTTAACTTACTTAGGTAACGGTATGAATAAAATGCCCTCAAGAAATTATAGGACAGGGCTATTTTATCTATGCTTACCTCATATACTGATGATCAATCAGTGTTCTTTGAGGCTGATGACTAGGAAGTTCAAGATTTATTTTATCTTGCAATGAAGGTTCTATATATCCCATGAGCTCATTGGTTTTGCTGAGTTGAACAAGGACTCTTATCAACAGCAGCTTTGCTGGAGATGAGATAAATTCTCCCTGGTTGAATGATGTGCCAGAACCAAGACCATCAGCTGGTCGTGTTGAACCTGCAGTGCCTGTTCTTGCTTTGTTGAAGTGAGAATTCATTTGGCTGCCTTCTGCAGGCTCATTTTGATCTTGATCTTGGTGAGATGTTCTTCTCAGTCCACTGTGTAAAATACACTGTACATACATTTATTCATTCAGAAAAATTACTGAACATCTCCTACATGACAGATGCTGTTCTAGATGCTGGATAAACATTAGTTAATAAAACAGAATCTCATGGATTTCAGCATTTGTGGAGAGACAGACGATAAACAAACAAAAAATTTATGCAGTAAGTGTTGTGAATGAAAACAATAGAGTTATATTGAATAATTACAGGAAAAGAATCATATAGACTCAGTCCTTTCTGAAGACCTGAATTTAAGCTGATACCTTAAAGTTGAGAAAGAATCAGTCATGCAAAGTTTGAGGTGAAGAATGAATTCCTTCCTTTCACTCTCCTTCATAGTTGATCCATTAACATAGATTTATTAACAGCGTGATGCAATTGTTTTGTTGGTTTTTTTAATACAACATTTGTTTGCTTGACTGGTTCTGCAACCCTCACTAAATTTTGTTTCTTTTTACGTTACATTTACACTTGGATTTTTATTAACATAGTTCCTGTTACAGCTTGACCTATAATGTCTCACAAATAGATGTCGCCTTTAAGTTGTGGAAGCAGAATACTTCACCTATCTCACTTTTGGAATAAGTTAGTTTTCTGTGGTGTCAAGGACGGTTTTCTTTTCATAAGAGTTTCTGACAGTGAGAAGTACCAGCTTGTATTTGTAGGTTTGATATATAGGTTAAGATCCAACAGCTTATCACGTTTTTATATAGATCAATATTGCTAGGAAAAACATGGAACCATGGTTCCTGGTCAGTTTAAATCTTTTTTGTCATTTCCAACATCCTGTTGACAAGCTTAGGAGCTGTCTATTGAAAGAAGAGA
>NW_012148953.1:91046-92773 GCF_000956105.1 Propithecus coquereli
ACATATTTTCAAGAATTTACATAATAATTTATATGGAGAAATGCTCTACAGGGATTTTTGTCATCAATCCTTGTCAGAACACTTTGACTTTGGACAAATTTATGTATTTTGTTTTATAATACATACAGTAAAAAGGAAATGGGAAGACGGTGATTTCCTGAAAGAGACAAATCAAGGTGCTGAAAGGTTGAGTGGGAAAAATTCTTGATTTCTTGAAAATAGGAGATTTAAATATCAGCATTATTCAAACCCAGGAGCATCATCAATGACGTGTGTGCAGAGCAGGGCGCAGATATGGTCCCTGGGGTCCTGGGATTATGCTGAGTGGTGAACAGAGTTTAACGAAAGGGTGGCCTTACTTGTTTCACACTCCTGGCTCCAGGGAACAGATGTTTATTTGCCAACTTCTGATTTTTAATTAGTTGCTAATTATTGAATTGTTTTAAGTGCATGTTTTTGTTATAAAATGTAAGTATGGAATTTTGGATTCATTTTATTTCTTAAAATAAGTTACCCAGTCGTGAGGTGTCAAAGCTATTCAGCTTCTGTTCCCAAATAACTGGCAACTACTCACACGTGGTGGCTGCAAAATCTGAGGGATGAAGTAAAACTCTTGACTGGATTCTTAAAAGCCTAGTTAAGAAGTAGCTCCAGCCTCAAATACGGTGGGAGTGAGAATGTCGCAGCAGGTCACAGCAGAGGCCTGTCCCAATTACACAAGAAGTGAAGGAGTAGGAGGAGGCCTTTGAGATTCCCTCCTATTGTAGCATTGCAGGCCCAGTGGGGTGTTCTGTTGGAGAATGCATCCACATGGTTGGGTAAAAAAAACCGTTTCAGCGTTTGCCTTGAGTAAATTCAATAATTGTACTCACTGGAACACGTTTTCTCCCACAGGCATAGTGATTCTCTGGGGGAGACCACTGGCCTCTTTGGAGAGTTCTTAGAGCATTTCAGGATTTTCTAGTGAATTTGTGTTGTACAGTCTTGGCCCACTTTAGCAAATAATACAGTATATTTTTGCCTCTAAATATGTTTGATTTTCATTATGTTTTCTCAGCCTGGATCTTGGAACTAGGTGACAATTTGCCTCAGCGAGAGTCCTTTATTTCTTTTTATGCATTGCTTCTTTAGAAAGAGGCAAAATCACTTTGCTGACAAAGTAATTTCTAAAACTTGTCTAAACTGCATTCATTGATGCAACCGGGTTATTCTTTTCTCTAAAAATCCCTTCCCCGTTTTGCTTTTAATATTAAATTATGCTTTCCTTTATAACCCTCATCTAGTCCGCATGGTTTATATTACCTGCATTATTTCCTGACCATCTGTTTATTTGCTTCCATCAGGAAACAAACCTCTTCTTTGTGGTTCCTTTGTCTGGTTCTTTAAACTTACACCAAATGACTTTGCTATTTATATATCTAGAATGAGTGATTTTTCACTCTTTACAGGTACAAACCATCTTCTAAGAAGTCTAACTTCATTAGTTAAACCAGATGAAGAACCTTCATTCAATCAACTATGGTTCACCACCCTGATCAATTTCTCAATATGACCCTACTTGGCTCCAGGAAACATTTTCACTCAGGCAGGTTTCATAGACTTTTTTTTTAATATGGAAAGAAAAAAAACAGTAAGAGGTTTTCAGTTTTGAGTATAAGCTCAATAGCATACCTGCATTAGTGGAAGAGAAGGGCAGGCTTGCACATTGTTTGCTACATACACATTCT
>NW_012148953.1:92823-94542 GCF_000956105.1 Propithecus coquereli
GTTTTGCTTTTAATATTAAATTATGCTTTCCTTTATAACCCTCATCTAGTCCGCATGGTTTATATTACCTGCATTATTTCCTGACCATCTGTTTATTTGCTTCCATCAGGAAACAAACCTCTTCTTTGTGGTTCCTTTGTCTGGTTCTTTAAACTTACACCAAATGACTTTGCTATTTATATATCTAGAATGAGTGATTTTTCACTCTTTACAGGTACAAACCATCTTCTAAGAAGTCTAACTTCATTAGTTAAACCAGATGAAGAACCTTCATTCAATCAACTATGGTTCACCACCCTGATCAATTTCTCAATATGACCCTACTTGGCTCCAGGAAACATTTTCACTCAGGCAGGTTTCATAGACTTTTTTTTTAATATGGAAAGAAAAAAAACAGTAAGAGGTTTTCAGTTTTGAGTATAAGCTCAATAGCATACCTGCATTAGTGGAAGAGAAGGGCAGGCTTGCACATTGTTTGCTACATACACATTCTCAAGCCGATAGGGCAAGCACACACTGGGAATTCTGGCAACCGATACTTTTATGTAGCTTTAACTTGTGTAGGGGAAGCAGAGTCTATGTGGGAGTTCCAAAATGGCCCTTTCAGTCTTTAGAATTTTCCCCAGTTCCTTGGAGTCTAAGAGTCCTTCAATCTCAGGTCTCAAGGTTCCACACATGGCTTTTCAGGGTGGGTTAGAAACACCCTACCTCCTATGAATTTTCTCTTTTTCTTTTCTTCCTGTATGAGACATTTAGTTCTGGTAACCATTGTTCTCTTTTCTAGTCTTCTCTGGTACTGGTTGACTTTGATTCAAATTTATCTGATTCCTCTAGAGATGAGTCTAGGGGTATGGAGAATGAGCTTGGACCATACCATTGGAACATCTGGAATATAAAGCATTCACACTGCAATGTTGCCCTCTTCCCAGTAGATTCCCATATATGAATTAAGCAAGTGATCTCTCCTTTTCTTGTCATTACTAATTGACCAGTTTTGCCACCTTAACTCTGATTTTGATATGAATTTAGCTTTAAAAGGGGTGATAGGGCCGGGCACAGTAGCTCAGGCCTGTAATCCTAGCACTCTGGGAGGCCAAGGAGGGAGGATCCCTTGAGGCCAGGAGGTTGAGACCAGCCTGAGCAACCACATCACTACAAAAAAAAAAAATAGCAAGGTGTGGTAGCATGTGTCTATAGTCATATCTACTCAAGAGGCCGAGGCAAGAGGATTGCTTGAGCCCAGGAGTTGGACGTTGCAGTGAGCTATGATTATGCCACTGCACTCTAGCCTAAGTGACAGAGAGAGACCATGTCTCAAAAAAAAAGAAAGAAAAGAAAATGGGGGAAAAAAAGAAACCCCATTAACACTATTCTCCTGTAGAGGTAACATTTTGAGCCCTTGAATGTGGAACATGACCTATTTCCTGTTCACGGGTAGAGAAGCCTATTAAATTAATTGGGTTATCATGGATAAATTTAGGGAGTATATGACATCATTTCTCTGTTCAAAACCCTCTGGTGGCTCTCTGTCACACAGATAATGAAATCTAGTCTTCACCACAATCTATAAGACCACATACATGTCCCTGACCTCCTCTCTGATCTCATTTCTAACCATACTTCTTTGAACATTCTTCTCTGGCTCTATTAACCCACTTGCCATTCCTTGAATACATCAAATACGGTCCTGTCACAGAGCCTTTGTGCTCGCTATTCCTT
>NW_012148953.1:104922-107183 GCF_000956105.1 Propithecus coquereli
GTAGTAGGGGGTGAGGTCACTCATTGTAGACTGATTACAGAGTACAGAGAATTGGGTTGATTGAAGGTGTGTAAATAGACCACAGACTCTATTAATCTAGGAGAGTGTATTTGTGTGTGTGCCTTTGAATGTAAAGCTCAGAGGTGGCTTAGACCAACTGCAATATTTAAAGTTATTGTTTACCAAAGCAACATTCCAGTGTCCTTGGCATTCTTATAAATAAATTGTGGGCAGGACACATGGGCCGAAAAATTCAACCTCTGAAAAAGTGCAGCTTTGAAGCTGTAAAAAGCCACTGACTGCTTTAGTTGATTGCATAGCAGGCTCTTTAGACCACCAGTCTCTCAGCAAGCATCCCTGCCTCACGTTTTCCTATTTATTTGTGCTGAAACTCTACCACGGATTTTAACCTGAAAGAAAAAATAAACACACAGGCATTTGTTTAAGAAGAATCTGGAACCTCTCTGATACGCTATGTGAGCTGAGAAACAAACACCGGCGTGGTGGTTTATTGTACGTCACCAGCTGTAACCACTTCAGCTGGAGAGCACTTTATATTCTTCTTCTTTAAAGCAGTAATTGGTAAGTGTATTTTCTGCCTGTAATCAATAGCTTTTATATTCAATGTAATATTTCTAAACAAAAGGAAATATTACGTTGAATAGAAAAGCTATTGATTGCAGAGAGCAAATGTCTTTTCCACATGCCACTCCACATGACTAAATAAAACCGAAATTCTATAGAGCTGCCAATGTGACAAATGCCTCTGTTATTAATTGGTTCTTCAATCTTTGAGAACCCAGAAAGAAAGAAACTTCTTTACCCAAATCTCCAGTGACACCATGACTTGTACATAAAAAGAATGCTATGTGATATAAATCGGAAAATATGATTTGGGGCTTTTTTTTCTAGTAATGATGAGTTTTTACATAGAGGTGTAGGTATATGTGTGAAAGTCTAATCGGAAAGTCTGATCTTTCCTGTGACTAATACACACACACACACACACACACACACACACACGCTCACATACAGTTGACCATTGGACAACACAGGTTTGAACTGCTGCCTGGATTTTTTTTTTGGCATCTGCTACCCTTGAGACAGGAAGACCAACTCCTCCTCCTGTTCCTCCTCCTCAGCCTGCCGAGTATGAAGATGATGTGGATGAAGACTGTCATGATGATTCATTCCCACTTAAGGAATAGTAAATATATTTTTCTCTTCCTTATGATTTTCTTAATATTAATAATACTTTCTTTTCTGAAGCTTTATTTTAGAAATACAGCATAAACACACATGTAAAATATGTGTTCATCGACTGTGTTATCTGTCACAGCTTTTGGTCAACAGTAGGCTACTAGTAGTTAAGTTTTGGGGGAGTCAAAAGTTATGCACAGAATTTTAACTGTTATAATTAATAAAAAAAGTAATCTGGGAGATCATGACACAGACAGAATAGATTATTTTCAAACTGAGAAAAATGCTGCAAAGATATAAAACCTTGAAAAATGTAACTAAGCCAATAAGAGGTGGAATTCAGACATTACCAAGAAAATTTGGGTAATCAAGAATCTTTGAATTAGAAATTTAAGATGTAATGCAGCCACTCTTACATCCCAGACTCTCTCATGATAATGACCACTCCATAAATAATACAAGAAATCATTATAGGACCTTTCTTTAGATTTGCTACTTTGGAAGAATGTTTTGAAACACAGATATATGGGGGTCAGGTAGATTAGAATGGAGACTTTTCCCACCTAACGCATAGACATGTTAAAGCTAGGTTAACAGCACATTTTTTTAAATGGCTCTATATGAACAATATTTTAATGTCTGGTCTTTAGTCTTAATAACACAAAACAATGTGGAAAATGTAAACAGATAACCTCAATTGTATACTGTGCTTTTCCAAATAGAGTACTGAAGTAAATGCAAGTCCTTGTAAGCTACAAATAGTTTATAGGTGATGAGCTAGCCATCTTGGAAATTTTCCCATGAATAGGACCTTTATTTCAGGACCTGTAGTCTCAGAGGCAGATTCAGTGGAGTCACTGGGGACCAAATAAGAAGAGACATGAAAAAAAATCTCCCACCACTGAAAGCAGCTCTCTCTAGAAAGGGGCTACAGAAGAGAGAAGACAGCTCTCTGAATTTACTTGGCATATGAATAGAATAATTCAGGCTCCAAAAGAGACCACCTGCTACCCTTTATAGGTGCTAAGAAATACCAAAATTAAAAGTACAAGAAATGTGAT
>NW_012148953.1:107233-108781 GCF_000956105.1 Propithecus coquereli
CTTCAGACTCAGAGTGGGATTCCTGATTCATTCGCTTAGTTAGGCATTATGTAACTAGGGCAGATCAGTGTCCCTCCTTGAGTCTCTGTGTAGTCTTCTGCGAAATGGATTGTTGTGGGATTAAATGTGAAATATAAATTTAAGGCTTAAAATGCTGTACAAGGTAAGATATTATTTATTGAAAATCAACAGCTCTTTGGTATTGAGAAATGCTTTCGCATTTTCCCCAATCTTGTCAACGGGGAGGTTCCATTCTTCTGGACATGGCAGTTGAAGACACTTTCAGAGAGTGGAGTCGAGTGTGATTTTATTACCTTTCAAGGGTATATACATGCATTCTCATTAAAAAAATTTGGTCATCTTGGTAAATTCAGTTAGCTGAAGATAAACTTTATATTCCTTTTTAAAATGGTATATTATTCCATCAACTTCATTTTTATACAATCACAGAGAACATGACCATTTAAGTGAAAGAGCATTTCAGAGAAAAGAAGAAAGGACAGGACAGTAATTACAACCAAACTTGCCTTGTGCTGATAGCAGCCAACTCATTTATTAAGTCAATGCAGTCAAGTAACACAGCAACATCACACTTGATTGAAATCTTGGCCAAATCTGACAGATGTTCTCTAGTCATTGTCAATCTCAAGTATGTTTTAATGAGTTTTAAGTGGCTGGAGCTCCCCTCTGCAGATGCCACTGTTGCAGAGATTGTGAACAGATTCTTCAGGGCAATGGGTTTTATATTTAATAAGGGGTACGTGTTAGGTAACGGGTAGAAATCATCGCTGGAAATGCAGTCACAACTCTGCAAATAGCTGCTCTCAGTCTGCAGTTGATGAGCCTCCTTCAAATCAGTTAAATTCATAACAGCGCCCCAAAGCTAGTGTGTGTGTGTGTGTGTGTGTGTGTGTGTGTGTGTGTGTGTGTATAACATTTCCAATCGTAAAAGTTGATAAGAGTATTTCAAAACCTCAATCTTTTTGGAGATTTCAGAAGATTCCCACTTTAGGAGACTCCCTCAAAACATTTTAAAAATTGCTTTGGTATCTTTTGCCATTTTTCTTTAATGAAATTGCAATGCCTATGGGGTGGGCAGGGACAAGAGTAGTTTACAAAATCATTCCTATTTATTTGTATGTATTTCAAGTAGATTCAGTGTAAAGTTTTAGATACTTTTAAAGAGTTTTCAGAGAGATAGTTTGATATTTCTACTGGCTTTTAGATCTGCTTTTTCACTTTAAAAATTATTACTTGTGTAGAGAAAAACCATGAGGATAATATTTCCTTTGGTCAATCTCTATCTCAAACAAAATGGTTTATATATTTTGTATACTGTGTCATAAAAATGAATATTGCTCAGCTGCTATGGTGTATTAGTTTTTTTCCACACCAGGATAAATCTATTTCTTATTACTAGCCTATCTCTCCAGTATAAATGTTATAGTTCATTTTTTCCTTTTTTCTTTCTTTATATATCAGATATAAACCTTTTAATGATCTAACATGTCTTTACATAGTAGTCTGAGTTGAACAATAATTCGTAAG
>NW_012148953.1:108831-111072 GCF_000956105.1 Propithecus coquereli
TGTGTGCACTCAGTTTCTCCCACTTCTACCTTCTTTACACTGAACAAACAAGCCATAATTTTCTGGTCATGTACACATTTTCATGTCTCTATGCTTGTGCTCAAGCTTTTTGCTCTGTCTAAAAAGAGCTTCCTCCCCCTTTTCATTTGGCTAAATCCAACTCAATCAATATGTCACCTCCTCTGAGCAGCCCACTCTGACTCTGTACTTCTTTCCTTACCTCAGAAAGAAGTTATCATCATCTCTTCTGATATTTAACATAAATAGAGAGAAGGCTATAACTAAAAAGTAAAAATAAACTTCTTCCCTGTGCACTATAAGTTAAGCCATTGGATGTGTAATATTTTATGACATTCCATTTATTTTAAACTGAAAAACCTTCATCAAACAACTTGTTTATAAACTCTGTTCTTTGTTATTTATGTTTATAGAACATGCAAAAAGTGTTTCTGTTGGCTGGGCTATTAGCCCTGCGAATCAGTTAATCTTACACCAAGACCGATGTCCACCAGTTCAAAGAGAGGGCATTTACACAGAATATTCAGGGCCCATTGCCAGGCTGGTTCCGGTTGCTCTGAGTTCCTCCGAACAGGACCCTAGTTCCGGGCCTCATCTCACAGACCCGTTCTCATCAGCCCATCTACCAGTGCAGAGGAAGCTAAAACAATGTGGTAGGTGCTATGACAGAGGAAGCAACAAGATGCAGTGGGGTGATTTTAGAGGCTTAGGGAAAGCTTCCAGAAGGAAGGATCATTAACTTGATAATTAAAGTGGGAATTGGTGTTAGGAGTTAGCCAGTGAAAATGTAAGGCAACAGAAAGGGGTGAATCTCAGAGAGATGACGAGCCTGTATGAGGACCTGGAGGTAAAAGACCCCAGAGAAGCGAGAGTAATTCAGTCTGGCCAGAGCATGGAGTGTGTTGGTGTGTGCCCACACATGCGGGTGTGTGTACATGTGCGGTGGTGGCTTCTCCTGGGGAGAGAACACAAGAAGCAGTGGCCAGATGTTCTAAGGATGTTAAATTCAATAGTCAAGTGTATTTTTTATAAAGGTAGCTTTTAGACATTAATATTGTCCTAATCTGGTTATTTTGGGAGTTTTATCAAATAATTAACATTTAATGAGTGCCTACTATGTGCAAGGTACCCTGTTAAATGCTGGGGGAAACAAAAAAATTTTAAGATCTTAGTATAGAAGATATAAAACCTGAATACAAAATAACTATACTACAAGGTAGAAAGTGATACGTGCCATATGAGAGATAAAAATAAAATGCTACAGGAGTTCATAGGAGGAGAATTCACACGTTTATGTGTGGCTGACCTACTTTTACTAACACCATGATAATCTTAGCTATGTGGTTTATCTCAACCATGATGATGTTAATTTTGCAACTACTTTGACCTTCTGTAGGGGCTAGTCCTTAGAAAAAAATCCTATTTATAATACAAACTTGGTCCAACTACTGAGTGTCTACAGACTGATTACTACAAAGGAATTAAAGTCTGAGAGTTTCAGCGGGTTTAAGCTGTAGAGGAGTAAAAGTAACAGAAATGGAGGCTTACCATTACTTAAACTTGGGGAACCTGTTACATGTGAGCCAGTGCAGGGTTTTAATTGCTGGGAATGGTCCAAGGGGAAAATTAATGAACAATTGGAAAGTATTATTAATGTTCAAACAGTAGGCTTTTATTCTGGGTACAGTTGCTAATGCTCTACCCGTAAGGAAAAAAGTTTAATTTGTGAAGAGACACCCTTCCTTTCACTATAAGACATCTTCTATGTACCCTCCCTGAGCAGATACCACCAGACTAGAGTGACTCTACCCCATTGACAGACTTGTGTGTATAGTTAGTGGTGGTCAGCCTCTATTTTCCCAACCACTTGCGGGCTCAGCTCTACTAGTTAGTGCGCCCCAAATCACAAGGCCTGATCATTGGATATCCCTATGCACCAGATGAAGAGATTAGAATTAGTTCTTCTATTCTAAGTCCAGCCTTGTGCCCATTGAGCTGTGATCATTTTTTTTTTCTAAACCCTACTGAGCTTGCCTGGCCTCTAAGACTGGAGTTCATATCTTTCCATCTTTAAACAGATAGTGCTCTCCTGTCAGCAAAAATAATTATTACTTTCCATCCCCTTGAAATAATAGTGGCCAGAGTCAATGTCCTGTACTTAATCTGATCCCTCAAGCAAACATTTCTAAAAGGCAAATATAGCAAATGCAACCCAGTGGAAAA
>NW_012148953.1:111122-112611 GCF_000956105.1 Propithecus coquereli
TTGAACATTCTTCTCTGGCTCTATTAACCCACTTGCCATTCCTTGAATACATCAAATACGGTCCTGTCACAGAGCCTTTGTGCTCGCTATTCCTTCTGCTTGGAACACTTTTCTTCCAAATGTTTACTTCACAGCTCTAGTCAATTGTCTCCTTCAAAGGAAGGCATTCAATTCAATGACCACTCAATTTAGGATAGCATGCCCGTACAGCTTTTATTTTTCTTATGGCGCTTATCATTAGCTGAGAATATATCATATAAACCACTGGAGCATGGACTTTGTTCTATTCATACTGCCACATTTCCCAACACCTAAAGAAATGCCGAGGTCATAGAAATCAGTCAAATACTGACTAATTTTGTTGTTATTAATGGGTCACTGTATTGACTACTACTGTGTCTCACAAATGGGCATTATTGCAGTTGGTATTGACCAGAAATGCCACACTTGCTCCTGAGAGGGATGATGGAATGATAAATTGGATGCCTATGAAGGACATCAAGAGTAGATTTTATAAGGGCATAGTTCTTATGG
This sequence comes from Propithecus coquereli, assembly GCF_000956105.1. NCBI lineage: Eukaryota > Metazoa > Chordata > Mammalia > Primates > Indriidae > Propithecus > Propithecus coquereli. The sequence continues at coordinate 111,657 of NW_012148953.1, forward strand.
CCCAAGATGGTGGAGACTGTTAAGGCAAAATATGACACAGGCTTAATTCTTTCAGGAAATACAATTAAGGTGACATCTTAACCTGTGATCCATTGAAATTAGTTTACATTAATATTTTGTCTTTAATAACAAAGTTTTCTGAAACCCCAGCAACATACTGTAAGGGTAGATTTCTTTATCTCCTTCACACGAGATTAACTCCTAGATGAATGGTTTTCCATATGGTGCTATGGGAATAAAAAAAAAAGATTTATTTTTGAGTTGGGGGCTCCCTGCCTTGATCTGGTCTGATCAAGAGTCAGATTTAAGAGTCAATTATATGAAAAGTGTTCCAATTATTGAGGATCAAAATGTTTAAGACTACTGTATGTAATTCTCGAATACCCACAACCAGGGAAATTTAGTAAGATTATGTAAAAATTGACAGAAACATCTGTGTTAGAAAATAACCCAGGAAAGCTGGTACGTGGGTTTCCTAGTCCATGTGTACAATGATTTCCCTTTTCTTCATGTTTGGGAAGAAGGTCTAGAAGCTCATTAACTTCTACTTTGTGGTAAGGAAAAGAGAAGGCAGGCAGGGATGGCTGCGACAGACATAACATTCCCAAACAGACGAAAAGTTCTCACATCCAGCTACAGTACTAGGAGCTGCAGACTGGAGATTGCTTTCGCAAAATTGATCTCCTTTTGTTTTACATTTTTCTGCATTGCTATGTTTACAGAGCTTCTGTCTTTTTCTTTGACTTGAGTTGCAGTTCCATATGCCCTTTCTGGCAACCACGGCCATGCTCTTGCAACGGTAGTGGATAGAAAGAAAAAACTGTTCCACTCCACAAAATTCCCCATGGATTTCACCATATCAAAATTTCTTCTGCTATGAAGTTAATTTAGTTAAATACAAGTTCCAAATACTATAACTGACTTGAAAAGAAATACTGTAACTCGTATTCCTTTC
>NW_012148953.1:112986-114903 GCF_000956105.1 Propithecus coquereli
TCTTCTAAAATTCGTCTTTTTTGCAGAGAACTTCTGACTGGCGGCTTTTCTCGTCCGCCGTCTTGGCTCCTCCCAGTGTAATAATTTTTAAAACGTTTGTATCAGCAGAATAGAAATAAAATCAATAAGCAAATTAATTAATGAACTGATTGAATTCTTAATTTTTAATTCCTTATGCAGACAGCAGACACAATGTGGCATGAATATATTGGTCACAGAAAACTTTATAACTACTAACCTCATCACAAATAATACCACACATACAAATACGTATACACACACATATACATGGTGTGGTTTACATTTCTGGAATTTTCAGTTTTTACTTAATATGATCCAAAAGATAATTGTTGTTGATTAGAATATACAAAAAGCAAAGCTTTTGCAGTCACTGTAGGAACTTAATTTAATCCACATGCCAGTGTTAGGTAAAGGTAGAATAGGATGCTTTAAAAACAAATGGCACTTTCAATTCGGATAAATATATTCCTTCTAATAGTGTAACCTTAAAGCTTTCTTAGTTGCAATATACCATTTACTATAACTTGGGTTGATGCCCCTGAGGATGAAACATATCTAACATTAGGTGTGCCTCAAATGAAGATTCCCTGCTTTCTTTTCTGCCCTATAGAAAATGGAGTTCTAAGTAACCAAGCTAAATAATTTCACACACTACAGACTGACTCATAATGTTTCTCATATCATAACTGTTCTCTAAAGCTAGTGATCTGCTTTGCATCTAAATGTATGTAGTCAACTTAAGTATACTGATGTTAGAAATGAAAATTAATGGTTTTTGTAAGCACAGTTGAGAGGACATTCCATCTAAAATGCTGAAAATTCTGGTTTAATATATGAAAATGAAGCTGCCAAAAGAAATCTTTTTTTATGTGTTCTGGACTTCATCCTGCAGTCTTTCGTAAAAAAGGTGAGATGACAGACAGCAGATGGATTTATCTTTTTACTTAGCTGCAAAACTACAAATCAGTTTCATATAAACAGATCTCTCAGCCAAATATAGCTTGACAGTAATTCTATAAGATTCATCAAGTCAAGGAAAGTGATTATGTCTGATGACATGAAATAATGTAAAAGTGGGATCTGTCACATGATTTCAATATATTAGGCTAGAGAATCCATTAACACATTAAATGCCATGTGAGTTGTATTTAACTCATGCTAGTTTTGAGCCCAGGGCCTTGTGAAGCATATGTAACTCACGCATCTCTTCACCTTGGGAGCTGCAAGAACTATTTTTCAAGTTGCATATAACTCATGCACAGAAAACAATAAAAAATAACAAATTTCATTAAATTGGAAAAGATTGTTTTGTTTTTGAAGTTTTTATTCTATTTTTGTAATAAAACACAATAGCCCCAAGGAAAAATTTTTTTTCTTGTGTGATAGTCAATTTAAATAAAATCTTTTAAATGAAAATACTTTTCTGTGTACCAATGATTTTAGTATTCATTTACCTTTTAGAATATTAAGTAAGTCTTACACCTTTCATATTTTTACCCAGGATAATCTGAAAAAATTACTTGAACAGTTTTCAGGTTGCAAGTGATATAAGATATTTAACATTTTTAGGAAACATCAGAGGTCAGTGTAAGGTTTTAAAAATATTTTTATTTCACTTATGAAAGTAACATGTATACATTGAAACTTCATTTAAGTAATTACATTTGGGTAATTACATTACTCATAAGAAAAGAAACAAGATGTGATGTGCATAAAGCACTTAATCAATTGTGTTTAAAGCTTCTTTCATTTCTCTGTAATATTTGGAGGCAGATCCAAAGCAACTCCAGAACAGTGATGGAAGAGATTCTGTACATTAACGAAAGGCTCTCAGGCTGCACTTAATTCTGATATAATGACTTCTGGCTAACATTCTAAGATGAAATTTTCAATAAA
>NW_012148953.1:114953-116412 GCF_000956105.1 Propithecus coquereli
ATCATAAATCAGAGATATGTTGAAATCTTGATTTCATTTATCCAACACTTTGTCTAAAATAAATGAAACTTGCAAATATTAAAGGAGTGCTTTGTCGGACTTTTGATATTTACAACTTTTCATGCTTCATGCTTAATTTAAAACCCAAAGCCTGTCAGAAAGCCAGATGGCAAGTAAAGACATCATCTCGGATACATTAATATTTAGCTATGGAGAAGTAGAAAAGGATTTGCTTGCTTCTGAAAAGGTGTGGGGTGGAGTGGAACACCACTTCCCCAAATGTGTGGTGGGGGAGCAATGATGGTTTCTGTGCTAAGATGGCTTCTTCAAAAATTATTAATTTATTGTTATCTGTTAGTTTTCTAAAGCTTCACGCCCTTTGAGTCTCCAGAGCCTGGCTGCTGCATGCAGCAATTAGTTTGTGCTAGAGAGAAAATGAGTAGTGAGAGAAATATCTGGGCTGAAATTTGGTGTGTGACAAACACAGTGGGATCTGAAAGAGTTGCTTGTTAGTTAGAAATTAGTCGTGGGCTAGCCCCAGGGTGGGTGAGTAGGAACTTTAGATTATTCATTTCTTGGTCTTTCTTTAGGCAGTCTTGCTCCTCTCTTAGGCATGGTGTGGCCCCTTGGGGACTTGGTTAATGGCATCACCAAAAGTATACAAGGTTTAAATGGAACACCAACAGAGAAAAAAGAATTCTTTGCAGTTTGGAAAAGCAATAAATAAGGTGGGTATGGAGCATGGGAGGGAATCTTTTTTCTCTCCCTAAGAGAAGGGTAGTAGGGGGTGAGGTCACTCATTGTAGACTGATTACAGAGTACAGAGAATTGGGTTGATTGAAGGTGTGTAAATAGACCACAGACTCTATTAATCTAGGAGAGTGTATTTGTGTGTGTGCCTTTGAATGTAAAGCTCAGAGGTGGCTTAGATCAACTGCAATATTTAAAGTTATTGTTTACCAAAGCAACATTCCAGTGTCCTTGGCATTCTTATAAATTGTGGGCAGGACACATGGGCCGAAAAATTCAACCTCTGAAAAAGTGCAGCTTTGAAGCTGTAAAAAGCCACTGACTGCTTTAGTTGATTGCATAGCAGGCTCTTTAGACCACCAGTCTCTCAGCAAGCATCCCTGCCTCACGTTTTCCTATTTATTTGTGCTGAAACTCTACCACGGATTTTAACCTGAAAGAAAAAATAAACACACAGGCATTTGTTTAAGAAGAATCTGGAACCTCTCTGATACGCTATGTGAGCTGAGAAACAAACACCGGCGTGGTGGTTTATTGTACGTCACCAGCTGTAACCACTTCAGCTGGAGAGCACTTTATATTCTTCTTCTTTAAAGCAGTAATTGGTAAGTGTATTTTCTGCCTGTAATCAATAGCTTTTATATTCAATGTAATATTTCTAAACAAAAGGAAATATTACGTTGAATAGAAAAGCTATTGATTGCAGAGA